>NW_028234429.1:34925617-34928117 GCF_977035675.1 Penaeus japonicus | reverse complement strand
CAATTATGAAGAGGGTGAGAACCCAACTCTTCCCATTGGTGTGGATCTCAATACTGCTCTTGGTTCAGCCGCTGAAGCCGGTGGACAAGTTATTGGAGCTGCTGGCACTGGATTAGGAGGTACAAGCGGAGGATTGGGTGGTGCTGGAGCAGGCACTGGATTTGGAACTGTTAGCGGAGGATTGGGTGGTGCTGGAGCAGGCACTGGATTCGGAACAGTCAGCGGAGGATTGGGTGGTGCTGGAGCAGGCACTGGATTTGGAACCCGTCAGGCGGACGGTTTGGGTTGGTGTGCTGGAGCAGGCACTGGATTTGGAACGGTTAACGGAGGATTTTGGAGGGAAGTGGCGTCGGATCTGGAAGTAATTTACAGGTCGGTGGTGGAGTAAGTGGATTCCAGACAGGTTCCCAAGTCAGCGTAGGTACCTCTCCTTCTGGTTTATATTCCACTCCCTAAATAAACTACAGTATTCCTGTTATTTAATTTATGAATCAAGAAGAAAATATAAAGATAAATTGATAAAAATAATGTCTTTACCATTCTTTATATTACTCTTATTCATTATTTCATCATGAGAACCAACATTTTATGCTACATTCATAATGAGAGCTGCAAAACCTATGAATAGCAAGGATAGTCAGAAAAAGAAAATATATATATATATATATATATATATATATATATATATATATATATATATATACATATAAATATATATATATATACATATATATATTATATATATATATAATTTATTATATATTATTTATAAATATTATATATATATTATATTATTATATATGTATATATATATATATATATATATATATATATATATAGGGACTAAAGTATGCAGGTTTGTGGGTATCCATATCCACCAGATTTTAAGTAAATAACTAGAAACAATGATTTATTATATCATATTGAAGTTTTCCTCTCTCTCCTCTTTTGCGAGCCGCCAATCAAGTAATTACTTGAAAATCTAATATGCATACACGTAACACAGACTAGCCTTGTGTATGTAGACATGCAGGATAAACATATCTGTGTGTCTGTATGTATGTATGATACACACATACACATACACACACACATGTGAGGGTAGTGATAGTTGTGATAAATAACAATAATGATAACAGCTAAGCAATCGTAACTGTCGGTATCATAATTATCTTCATAATCGTATAGATTGTACAGATGGAAAAAATAGAAAATATCAAAGATTACAATCAATAAAATCACTTACAACAAAATAATCAAAGATAAATGCCATACTGATATTATTCCTATATCATAGCTTACAGGAGTGACAGAGCCCAGGATTTCGCAATTGCAAGGTCTTGAGTTTACGCCAGGCCAACCTCTCCCATTTGACCCGACTGAGAGCGAGACCTGACATCAGCAGTGGTCAGATTTATGGCGGTAATGATCAGGTTACCCTAGCACATGACCCCGTGGTTTGGCACTCTCTGCACTCGCTAGATATACCACTAATAATCCTGCTTGGGTACAGGATTAAATCAACAGTTATGCGGATTTCGACGATATCTATTGATAGAACCGAGTCTAACGACTATAGCAATGAAAGTTATATTTTATATCATAAAAATGGTACTGAAAAAGTGATGAAAAAAATATAACTATTATCATAATTATAGCAGTCATTGTATTTCTATAGAAAGATCTTGATAACAGAAAGAACAGAAAAATAAAAGTATTAACAGTAATTTTAATAATATGTAATGAAAAATGATATCAACAATAAAATTATTGTTATGTCAGTAACAATTAAAATAATAATAATAATAGAAATATTAGTAAAAACACAGTGCTGTTGATCCTAATGATAACTGAGATGAAGAGGGTAATTGGAATAATAGCAATAATGATTATATAATATTACGTAATATAAATGAGCATTGCAATTCTAATAATGATATTCATGATTATAAAAATGATAACAATAATGATATCAATAATAATAATAACAATAATAACAGCAACAACAAAAATGATAATGACACTAATAATAATAGTGATAATAACAATGATAATACTAATGATAATACTATTGATAATAATAGTAAGGATAATATCCACGATATTAATTATAACAATAGTAATAATGAGAGAAAAATAATAGTAATGATAAAGACAGTAATAAAGATTATAATAAGAGTAATATAACGCACAGAAAACAAACAAATGAGAACATAACTCAAGGGAATATAATAATGGTAAAAATGTTAGTCAAGAAATTAATGATGATAATAATATATAATAAAACTAGGAATCAATCACTAACAATAGGAACATCCAATGTTAGAGTGATAATTACATTATGATCAAGAAAATGTGTAATATCAACAATCGCTCTCAATAATGTATCAATAACATTAGTAAAATTCATCACTATTATTTTCGTTAAAATAAGTGTAATTAGGAAAAATGTATCATAATTGATTATTAATATCTTTAAAAACTGATGTCTTTATTATTT
>NW_028234429.1:34920873-34925517 GCF_977035675.1 Penaeus japonicus | reverse complement strand
TATACTTTATTTTATTTTTATTAATTCATACACACATCTACATACATTTTCATATGTTTACATACATACACACAGACACACACACACACACACACACACACACACACACACACAATCACACACACACATACACCTCTAACACTCAAACACAACATAACCACTTAAGAGACATAGAGCGGTCTAGGTATATATAGACCTGGAAATCAAAATTGACCATAAGTTAACATTTAACGTGTTTTTTTTCGAGCCTATTTAACCTATAAATCAGTGTTTATTTCTATAGAGAAGAAATATACATTTACTATAGACATATTGTAAAAAGTAATTGAAGCAGCATTTGTTTTATAATATCATATTTTTCTTTCATCATAAAAATTATTTATAACACATTATACATATATTATTTACAATTATAGATATATATATATATTTATTTATATAGATATATATATATATATATATTATATATATATGTATGTATATATTTTCTATAAAATTTTTTATATATATAATATATAATAAATATATGATGTAATATAAGTAAACTTTATATTATTTATATATATAGATATTTATATATATTTTTTTATATATATATATTTATATTTATATTGTAGTTATTTATTTATATATATTTTTATATATATGTATATTTTATATATATATTTTATATTAATATATATTGTATATTTTATATTTATATATATTTATATATTATATTTTATATATATTAGATATAATATATATTTATATATATATATATATATATATGTATATTCTATATTTATATTGTTTATATACTATATTTTTAATTATATATATTATTTATATATATTTATAGATATTTATAAATTTATTTATATATATTATATATTGTATAGAGATGTTATTTCTGCTGCTTTATATATATATATATAATATATTTATATTATATTTATATGCTACATAATTATATATGTTATATAAATTATATATATTTAAATATTATATTTGTAATATATTATTTTTATATATATATATATTTATATATATATATAGATATTTATATATTTGTGGTGTGTGTGTGTGTTGTGTGTGTGCTGGTTGTTGTGGGTGTGTGGTGTGGTGTGTGTGTGGGCGTTCTGTGTTGTGTGTGTGTGTCACACAAACACACACAACCACACAACACACATATATATTTATATTTATTATTTATAGATATATATATATATATATATATTGTATTGGACTATGACTTAATTACACAGGGGGTTGAGTCATTGTATCTGATGTTAGTATGTCCTTCTGGGCTGTCCTTTATATACCATGTGTTTATTTAGTCATGGTCATACCTCAGACCTCGTAAAGAGTGGGAAAATATATAGTCGTTTTCTGGGGAAGGACTGTCTCTCTGAACAAGTTCATTCAAGAGTGCATTTAGGTCTAATAGAACTATAAGCTGGAATTGAGAAAAAAATGAAACACCTGTAAGTTTCTTTCTCTCTCTTTCTCTAAGATACATAATACATGCTATAACAGCATCACTTTACGCACGCTAAAAGCTCCATTATGCATACAGATTAATTCATTCTAAATACAAAATCGCATAAAAAATTACAATGTAAAGTCTGATATATATCTACATTCTTATACATTACATTTATGCACATTGCATATGCGCAGTATATATATATATATATATATATATTATATATATAGATATATATATTTCATATATATATATATATATATTTATATGTAATTTTATATAAATATATATATATATATATTAATATTATATATATATATATATACTTATATATAATTGATATATATAATATATTAAAAATATATATATATATATATATATATATATATATATCCATATACATAAAAAAATATATTTATCGTGATATATATATATATTATATATATATTATGAGTATATATAATGTATAGATATATATTTAGATATATATATATATATATACATATATATACTAATATATATCGATATACCGAAGAGATAGAGAATAATTTTATAAATATATTATATATATATTATATATAATATATATATAAATATATTATTTATATGTATAGGGTATATATATAGATTATATATAGATATATAGTTATATATTTATATGTGTGTGTGTGTTTATATATAGATTTCTATGTACACATATATATATATATATATATATAGATAATTAGATATTTATATATATTATATATGGTATTTATATATATAGTGAAGGAGAGTTGTATATGAGATATTGTGCGTTACGTAGTGATAGTTATGAGTAATATATATTATATATATATATATATATATATATATATAGTTATATATATATATATATGTATATATATATATGATCATATATGTTTATTTTATAATATATAGTATTATATATACATATATTTTATATATATATTTTATATATATACTCTTATTTATAATTATATGATTTTATACACACCACACACACACACACAAACAACAATAATATATAATATATATATATATATATATATATATATATATATAATGGTGTGTGGGTGTGGGGTGTTGGGGGGTGTTGTAAATGGGTTATATTAATGTATATACAGTATATATTTTATATATATATATATATATATTGATATAAATATTATATATATATATATATTATTTATATAATATATACATATATATAATATATATATATAAATATATATAGATATTTATATCATAATGGACGTATATTAACTCATATATATATATATTGGAGCATGCATTCATGATAATTAATATCATTGAATATTTAAAGCATGACAAAGGCAACTTTATCCTTATATTTTATCCATCTTATCCCATATATATTATATACTTATATATATATTATTGTGTGTGAAACTTTGTGTCATGTCAATAATCGTGTAGGTAATGTGTGGTGTAATCCTGCCATATGTGTGTGTGTATGTGGTGTTGTGTATGTTGTATATACATATATTCACATTGTTTATCTTCTGAATTTGTGAATGTGTTTATATATTAAATGACCTTTGCGCAATTGGAATGGAATGTTTACTTATGTGATATGGAACATTTACAGTAGTCAGGGTTTACTACCTGAATTTACAGTTTATAAATATCTTAGGGAAGCAGTCCGATTGAGCGATGAGAAAGAAATAATCGAAAGAGTCGTCACTTCTTTTTTTTTACTTATTGTTTTTTTTTTTTTTTTTTTTTTTTTTTTTTTCTTTTTTGCTGACCATATAGAGACTTTTTTTGCTTTATGTTTTTAAATTGTATTCAACGGAACTAAATATATCGTCATCTGAAATTCTGATTACAATACTACTGATCTATTTCAAATATAGCAATTGAGATATTTGTATAACATCTTCATAGGAAGTCATTAAAATCATTGTTTATGTAATGCTTTACTTTAACATCACATTTTTAATTCTATCAAATATACATTTACAGCAAACAAATGAAATGATTATCCAATTATCCGCCAACATTCTAATATTTGCTAGAATTTTACTTCATTTTTTTTTTTTTTGTCCTATTTCCCTTATGTAGCATTGAGTAAAGATTTACGATGAGGTAGATGACATATTATATGCACGTTGAGACCAGAATATAGTATTTACCTATATGATAGTTGAGTACAGTTTTAGTTGACTTTTTTATTATACGGGTTTTCTCTCCCCCCCCTCCCCCCCACAGTTGCTTCTATTGTTGTCATTGTTTTAACTATTCTGATGTTATTAATCAAGCAGCATGCTCCCAATATTTTGTTAATATACGTCCATTCATGATTAAATTACTTGTAGGGAAGTATAATACAACGGAAATATATGAAATATGTGTATTTATTCAAATAAATAATGGTAGCATATTTAAATTGTACATATCAGTAAACAGACGTTTTACTGTCTATGGTGTCGAATAGAGACCTGATGGAGTACCCAAATTTCCCTGAGATCCTGCTTGGACTTGTCCACCGGTACCTCCAACGCTGACTCCAAATCCTACATTAGATCCGATATTTCCTCCAAATACGCCACCAGAAACACCCTGGTTGTTTCCAGTGCTACCGACAGTGCCTGAGAGTCCACCAATACCACCTTGTCCGACACCTCCGCCTACACCACCTAGATGACCAGCGCCGCTTCCGTCAATACCGCCTTGTCCTGTCCCTCCTTGGAGACCTGAGTCTCCTCCAATACCTTCAATGGTACCAGCGCCTCCAAGGGTACCAATTACTTCACCACCAGTCTCGGCAGCAGATCCAAGAGCTGTATGAAGATCAATACCTCCAGGAAGAGTTGGATTTTCTCCATCATCATAGTTAACAAAGTAGATTTCGGGTTCTGAAGGAGGAGGAGCTTCCACTTCAATGATCCTTTGAGCATGTTCACTCTGTTTGTTGAGGACGTAGACAATGTTGTTTTGCCTTGGTGGAGGAACAACGATTGGTTCAGGTCCAAGACCTTCCTCAGGAAGACGCACAAACAGGATATTATGATCCACTTTGGGAGGAGGAACACTTGGTGGTGGTCCTGTTAGCTGTTGTTGTTGAGGCACATCGAAAACAAACACCTTCCTGGAAACTTCAGGAACTACGCAAGTTCCATCCACATGCAGAATTTCTCCCTCGTTGCATC
>NW_028234429.1:34898373-34908373 GCF_977035675.1 Penaeus japonicus | reverse complement strand
AGACTCACAAACAAACACAATACTACACAATATCATATATATCAATTCTCTATAACACACTCCTCCTTAACACGAATATAAAACTAAGTAACTAATCTCACTCACACTACACACACTCAACTAACACTAAATCCAAACTACTCTCTCACACATAATCTAACACCAACCATACAGAACTCTCACCCACTCTCTCTCTCTCTCTCACACACTCAATATATATCACTCTCTCAATCCAACTCACACCCTCTCAAACTCAATTCCCCTAAATGACACTCTCTACATACACACTCACTCAATCACACTCACTCTCACACAAACACTCCCACACTCCACACTCACACTCAACACTACCACAGTCTATCTCTGACTCCACACACTCAGTAAACAAACATCTCACATACACACACAAACCTAACACATACCACTCTCAAACTCACACACAACCTTAACCCCCCGCCCCCCACCCCCAACCACACCCCCCCCCCCCACACCCCCCCACACAACCCCCCCCCCTCCACCACTAAGACACAAAACACACACACACACACACAAACTCACTATCAACTATCTCTCAACCAATCACTATAACAGTGTGTGTGTGTGTGTGTGTGTGTGTGTGTGTGAGTTGTGGTGTGTGTGTGTGTTGTGTGTGTGTGTGTGAGTGTGTCTGTGTGGAGTGTGTGTTTGTGTGTGGTGTGTGTTTTTATATTTGCGATTATATGTAAGTATATTCATCATTTATGCATAAATAAATTTATATATATATATACTATATATATATTTACTATAATATAGATTATAATATACTATATATTTATATATAACTTTACAAAATACGATTGTCCATTTTCGTTGGAAATAATAGAACAATGTAGATGAAAATGATACACATATACAACCATGGAATATACATAAAGAATAATCTCTCTCTCTCATATGTTTACATACAATTACATACAGACGCACACACACACACACACACACACACACACACACACACACACACACACACACACACACACACGACACCAACACACACACACACATATTATATATTATTTATGTATATATATAATGTATATATTAGTGTTAATATTATTGGTATATATATATATTATATAGAGTAATGATTATATATAAATAATTATAATATTAATTATATATATATATATATTTATAAATATATGTAGAGAGAGAGAGAGAGAGAGAGAGAGAGAGAGATGTAAGTATGGATGTTTGTATATATACGTATAAAATATATTTGTATGTATGTATATATAAATATATGTTCCGAGTATTTAGTTACTTACACAAAAGTTTAGGGTTTTATTAATGCGCCATGACTCTATCTGTATTCATTTATCTGAATATTGATGTGTGCGTTTATATATCTATATTTATCTACATTTTTCTTTGTATCTATATATACTAATATCAGATTTACGAATTACTATACTGAACAGGCCTAAAATGTTCTATAGATAGATGGACACTGACAGCTAAGCAGAAAAATGGAGAATGAGCAAATTACAGTAGACAAGCCAAAGGACACATGGATATAGACAAATTAGTTTATTACATATTGACAATTAACAAATGACAGGAATACACTAATAATGCGGTATGTATTCACACAGTGAAAATGGCGTTATATATAAATATAAATATATAATTAAATCATTTTTTACTATATCTGTGTAATTTCAGTATAATATATCGAATCAGAGTTCACAACCTTCGTTTTCAGTTAGTTTTGCTTTCTTTTCTTTTTTTCTTTTTTTCTTTTTTTTTTTTTTTCCTTTGTGTGTGTAATGAAGGTTATGACTCAGTTATTGCAAACGTATAAAAGGCTAAGATTGAACTGTAGGTGCGTGTTGCGTGCGTGTGTTTCTGTAAAATATGCTTGCCATTGACATAGTTCATAATATAACAAGTATATTAGCCCAATCTGTATTTAGTGGTTCAATGCGTTTCGTCATGTGTATTTCCTCATCTTCCGCACTGGGGCTGCCGGGGCAGCATTTGCAGCAGTATTATCCAAACACCCAACTGGATTCTTGCTGGCACTGGCAGTGATAGCTACTCCGGCAGTTCGAGTTAATCAGGCCATGGGTTTCCTTAACATGGTGCGGTGATTTCGTCAGGAAGTGGATTCAGCACGGATGGTGGAGTATTTACTGGAAGTGGACTCAACATAGATAGCGGGATCAGTGGTGGTGTATCACTTGATAGTGTATTTTCGTTCGGAAGTGATGCGTTAATTGATATTGGGATATCTTCTAATAGTTTTCCCTTAAATTGCCATTGCGGCTTTGCCTGTTCCCGAGTATCAAGGTTAAGTAATTGAGTGTCTAGAAAGTTTTTGTATAGTCAGTGCAAAGAGGATCTCATTGTAGTATTGTTCCGAAAGTTCGAAAGAAAAGGTTTTCCGAGTATGATGTACTCCACACACGGGTCCGTTGGTCGCAATACCGAGATTAAATTCTGTTTGTTCGTTTTCCTGAAGCAAGATGGAGGATGACCATATTGCAATAGATAAGCAAAAAAAACAAAAACAAAACATAAATACAGGTATATTAGTATATTGCACATCGACAACTAATATATGATAAGTTATAAGAGATTTCTGCTGCCGAAACTAGAAGTCAGGTCACTGGGAATGTAGGACTACGTAATAGGGACTATACGAAGTAGAAGGAAGCGGAGGAAACAATGAGTTTGGTAATACCACAGGAGGACAAGGAGGGAATGTATTCGTAAGTGGAGCACAAGAAGATAACATCTTATCAAGTGGCAGTAGTGGAAGCCAGAGAGGAAATAACACCACATTTGATAATGTAGGTGGTGACAGAAGACAAGGAGGAGTCTTCGTAAGTGGTGACGGCAGACCATCTAGCCTTTATTCGGCTCCGTAATTGAGAAAGAAAGGTTCCCCTCACGTCATTGGTCATTTTTTAAACCTATTATGTAGCCATCATAATTATTGTTTAAATGATTGCTAATGGAATAAACGTATAGATATACATTCTTGTTGTTGTTATTTCATATCTATTGCAGTTCCGTCATAATCAAATCATGATATATCCGAGTCTTTTCCAAATGGAGAAAAAATCCTCATTTCGGAATAGATGAATGTCTGCAAGAAATTACCCGGAATTATAATTCATATATTTGATTTGATAACATGTATTATTCGGGATAAGTGTAACATATCTCGTGACAACTAATGGAAAGAAAATGTGAATAAAATAGTTATATGCGAAAAATCTTCAATAGAGGATATGAAAATTATTTTCTGTTAAACAATTTATAAATGCCATACATCTATCTATACATGTTTTGCGTTCTTATCATCTGAACTTCAAGTTGTGTAAATACATTTGCTTATTGTATAAGTAGTATTTTTTTTAAACCATTCTTAGCATACAGACACAGTTGATGGACCAAAAACAACAATTAGAAAATAATATTCTATTACTTTTTTTCACAGGTATGTTTTAGGATGACTTTAGTATTACTTTTGCTATAACAACTTGTTTATTTTCTTAGTCTAGACAAACCTGTCATGACATGACAGATAGGGAAGCCAAATGTTATCAGCTGCCCCACCCCAACACATCTATATATTTTTTCTTGATACCTAATCAGTTGATCTGAAATCCATCAACTTTCACCCTCTATTGTCTCTAATAAAGTTTCACCAAACATAGAGTATGTTATGTGAATCAACTGATCCGGACTACATTACCTTTCACCTTAAAGTGTTTCTAATATCGTTTCGCCAAATGCTAAGACATTTTTCTGGCTGTTTACATGGAACTCATGACATGTTTTTACTTGTATCCAATTTCCTGTTTGGAAGGAGATACGAAGCTGAAGGAAAATGATTCGCAGAACGATATTCCAACAATGTAAGAGGTTATATGGCAAACAAAAGGTATATTCATTTGGCAACACTTTATAGATTTCATATGGAATATTTCGTTTAATGATAAGACAATACTGAGTGAACATTGACTATGAATAATAATGATGTTATGATGAGCTTTTTCTTCTCTTCTTGTTTGTTATAGCTAAATGAAGTTGTTCTAAATTACTTTAATATTATCTATCCAAATGGAAGAAGATGTTGCTCCCGTATGTGTATTTGTGTTTATATGTTATGTGAGTATATAGATAGATAGATATATAGATAGATATATATATAGAGAGAGATAGATAGATAGATAGTTGAATCTTAGCCCCGGATGAAAGTTCAACGGTCAGTTAAATCAGACAGCAATACTGGTCGATTCCTATCTAAAAGGAACACGGTTGACCGAGGCGATTGTTGCAAGTTATACACATTCCCCAAAGAAATGGAAAGCAGCAGAGGAAGACAAAGCAGATAGTCCCTTGAGATACTGGAGGAAGGGATGCCTGGCATACCAAGGTCAATGTCTTTCTTGTCTATTTTTCTTTTTCCTCCCCCCCCCCCTCCTGTCTTTGTTTCGTTTATTTTTTGTTTTTACATTTCTTTTCTTAAAAAAAAGAAAAAAAAAGTGTCGGGACAGATTTAGATGTAGAATATAAAGATAACCATTTTAGCAACCCGAGCCGATTATCTCTCTAAATCTCTTTTTCTTTCTCACTATATATATGTGTGTGTTTATGTGTGTGTATATATATTATATATATATATATATTATATATATATATATATATATCATCTATATATATATACATATATATAATTATGTATATAATATACACACACACACACACAAATATATATATATATTATATATATATATATATATATATATATATTATATATATATATATATATATATATATACATAATACCAGTGAAATTGAATTCCATTCATCTAATGAATTTATTTAGAATGTAGACGTTGCCACATTATTCACATGCAAATGTATGGGATGCCCAATTAGTATAATAAGCCAGACCCAAGTAATCAGTTGTTTTCTTACATTTGAATTTCGTCTTTCCGTTTGAAACGCTACTTCGTTGCAGTTATGTACAATATATATTTTATTTCATACTCTACAATTCCCCCTTTTTAGTAATCACAAAATATAAGGTAGATCTATCAAAAATTATAGAAATATATGTTATGTTTCAGTATACAAGAAACACACACACGCATTATTAACAATAACATACTAACACATCATCATTATCCCTATTATGATACCGTCATTTTTATTATCCTTATTATCATTATCATCATTATAATTATCAGTATTATCATTACTGTTAATATAATAATTATTATTATTGTTGCTGTTGCTGAAATTGAACCATGCATTATCATTATATTGTATACAATGATCTTTCAGTTGATTTTCTATTATGCATTTTACTGTCATATATTTTATTGTTATATATATGTTTAGATATAGATATAGATATATATATATACACATGTGTGTGTATATATGTGCATGCATATATATATATATATATATATATATATATATATATATATATATATATATATATATATATATATATATATATATATATATCCCCCCCCCCCCCCCCCCCCCCCCCCCCCCCCCCCCCCCCCCCCCCCCCCCCCCCCCCCCCCCCCACCCCCCCCCCCCCCCCCCAATAATTCATATCTAAAACACACATCACCCTCCTCACACCAACCTTCCCAACTACCTCCAACCAAAACCCTAAACCCAACCCCCATTTACCCCTTTCATAAATTTCACCCAACCAAAACTACAAATTCCCCTATCCCCATACTAAAAATACACAAACACCAATCAAAAAAAACACACACAAAACACACACACACTCACACACACACACACCCCCACAAACCCACATCCACACCCACCAACACACACACCCACACCCACACCCACCCCCCCCAACCCCCCCCCACAACACCCCCCACCACCCCCCCCACCCCCACCCCCCCCACCCCCCCCCCCACCCCCCCCCCCCCCCCCCACCCCACCCCCCCCCCCACCCCCCACCCCCCACACCCAACCCCCCCCCCCCCCCCCTACCCCCCCCCCCCCCCCACCCCCCCACCCCCCCCTCCCCCCCCAAACACCACCCACCACCCCCCCCCACACCAAACACACACAACACCCACACAAACACCACACACACACAACAAACCACAACAACACACACACAAACACAACAAAATAAACATCAACCTACCTACAAAAATATATATAATTATAGTATAAAAACACAACAAAAACAAAACAAACACAAACACACATCAATCCCCCACACACCCCCCCATATACACCACCCACCCCAACCCACCACCCCCCCCCCCCCCCCCCACCCCCCCCCACCACCCCCCCACCCCCCCCCCCCCCCCCCCCCCCCCCCCCCCCTATATATATAATATATATATATATATATATGAAAAATATATATATATATATATATATATATTATTATATATATAGAATATATATATATATATCTATATATATAAATATATATATATATATAGATAGATAGGTAGAGAGATAAATATAGACATAGATATACACGCACGTGTGTGTGTGTGTGCATATATATATATATATATATATATATATATATATATATATATATATATATATATATATATATAAAATATATATATATAGATATATATATATATTATAATAAATGTATATGAATATATCGACTTTTTCTCTGCCAGTATTCATGAAATTGATGTTTCCCAAGACAACCCTTGACCCAGTGGGTAATGGAATGACTGAAAAGGAAGGGCATGACTAAGTGTTACCTGAATTATATCTTGCGGGTATCATGTGAGATGAGACATCAGCATCCATCATGATGTAACTTCTAATAGTAATGATTATCATTTCTGGTTCTGAGGTCTGTTTACGAAGTGTAATATCCTCTTCCACTGTCGCAATCAGTAACCTTCGGTATATTTGTATATATACTTGTGTGTATGTGCGTTTGTGTGTGCGCGCGCATCCACCCACCCACCCACACACACAAACACACACTCAAACACACACACACACACACACACACACACACACACACACACACACACACACACACACACACACACACACACACACACACACACACACACACACACACACACACACACACACACACACGAGAGAGAGAGAGAGAGAGAGAGAGAAAGAGAGAGAGAGAGAGAGAGAGAGAGAGAGAGAGAGAGAGGAGAGAGAGAGGGAGAGGAGTGAGAGAGAGGGAGAGGAGAGGGAGAGAGGGTGAGAGAGGAGAAGAGATACTTATAATAGGAATAGAGAGAGAGAGAGAGAGAGAGAGAGAGAGAGAGAGAGAGAGAGAGAGAGAGAGAGAGAAGACAGAAAGAGAGTATGCTTTTACGGAATCAATGAAAAACGGCAACCTGAGGCCGTCGATTTAGGTTTGTGGGCAATGGCATGTTAATTAAAGCACTGCTTTTTAATGCAATTATGGAATTTATATTTACTGTTGAATTACATGTTCAATCTCAACGTTGTAAAGACGCTATTTCGACCACGCTTCGAAACCCATAAGTAAATCAGCAAATCGCACAAAAATTAATAAAACTGTGTTTACTTGACATCATAATTAATGTTAAAAAAACAAAAACAAAAAAATATGTAGATTACTTTTATACTTGCTGGCTTGCTATTTGAATTAATGAGTTTCCCTTTGCTATCAGCTCTCCCAAGTCTTCAATAAAAAAAAAAAAAATTATGTCTATATTCACTAGACCCTGACCATCTCAATTGCGAAATGTGCAATTATGTATTTATTATGAGATCAGACTATGACTACATGATAAACCAAAAGAAAGAAGACAACTGCATGAGCTGTTGGAAGGTGCTGAAGTGAAAAAGAAAAACAGTGTAGAAAATAATTGTACACAGTAAATGCATGAGTACATTGGCCGACTTAGAAAACACCATGAACTCCTCTTCAAAAAGCATGATCCAGCAATACTTACATGCACCTTGAGGAGTGTTTACAATTCAGTGGCCAATAGGGTACAAGCACCTTAAATATTATACACCATTGCAAACATTCCACAAAAAATATGCTTAACTTAATGCAAATATACTTGTAAGTACAAGTGTAATCTTTCCTTTTCAAAGATGAACAGATTCGTTACTATAATCGCCGTAAATATTGACACTATTGTATGTAAGGAATTTCTTTTGACACTCCTTGCATATAGTTCTATTTACACATCTCTATGGTGACGAGTCATATTTTCTGGTGTTATGAGTAAAACGTGTAAAGAGGCCGGCGTCGTTACCAAGACGAAGGTCGCGATTTGAGTGGTAACAGAGGTATATAAACTCGCGATCGATTCGGAGGCTACACTGTATGTCATGAAGGTCTTGGTGAGTAGCGTGCCGTTACTAAGATGTCTTGAGTTATTCGTTTACTGTTATAGCTTTTGGCTATTGGTAGACAATAGACAATTATTTTATTCTATTAGAATTGAAGAATTGACAACTATAATATATGGAGATAATTAGTATGTGATGAACCTAGTCATATAGTCTCTACAATGTCATAAATTTTACAGTGATATTTGATTTGAGAATTTCGAATCGTTAATACATTTATTTTTTCTTAATGCTGCTGACGAAGGCTTACCAAGTGGTATTATGCAAAAAGTGTATTTGATTTGGAAAGTCCATTTAGCTTAATCCTAGAACAAGCCATTTTATTCGCAGGTCTTCATTTCGATTCTCTTGGTTTCAACCTCTGGGGCACTACAGCGTTATACTCTGCTTAGCCGCACGCATGCCGACTTTGCAAGAAATCCTCTTGAAACATCTCGGCCAACTGGCGGTGGGTATACTATAATTAGACCTCCTCATGAATCGAGAGACCCCTCCGATATATCATATGCTAGTCATACTCGGATCTCAGCTGTACCTGGACCATCACTTGGTCATGACACGTCCAATGGCGGACTTTATACTGATTCGATAGACCGGGTGAACAGATGCAGGGAAGATGAGATACTGCACGTAGACGGTACTTGTATCACTCCTAGGGTTCAACAAAATCTTTTCTTTTTTGATTTTCCAAAGCGGCCCACCATTCCACAACGGACTATACCGCCAATAAAGATCGATCATAGTATACTCCTGATACCTCTACCAGAGGAGGACCTTGGCTTCGAGCCTGTCCGACCTCCTGGCCCTTTCAGTGTCGTGTATGTTCTCAGCAAAGATAAACACCGGTCCCAGTACGATGTGGAAGAGCTGGGGTCCTTGTCACCTGAGCCTGCAATCAAATTTGTCAATTATAACAGCAGAAATCATAGATGAGGTAATGATAATTAGAGAAGTAATAATGATCATAATAATGATCTGAAAACGCCTTTCACGGAACATACGGATTTTCACTATGGTGACGATCTATGATAAAGATGCATTTTTCCAATTTTCTTCTTGTACCTTTAGATATCTCAAATTTGGTCTAGAGTACAAGTATAGTACAAGTTTTATGATCTCTGGTCCCCACAATAGACAGAGGCACCGATTTTTGTCTCTGAACGCCTTTAGTGGTAGCAAGATGACTGATATGAATTGTACAATCTCTGTAGATACTTTCTAGTAATAAACAGAAAATAGGAAAAAAAAAAAATGTTTGTCACCTTCGCAAAGATTTTGGTAGTTATATTTCCTAAAAGAAAAAAGAAATGCAGAGTCACCTAGTTATTATTTAGCCAAGTAAACACTGCCTTAGAAAAACTTTTATAGTTGAAAATATCCTAGATATTACTTGATAATTCTATTGCATTCACCTAGAATATGTCGCGTCCTTTATAGTCATGCTTTTACCTTAAAAAAAAGCGTTTAGATTCTAAGTACCTTTTTTAAGTGTTCATTTATAAGAAAACAACAGATGATATTACATAAACATAGGAAAAAGAAAAAATCAGCGAGAGAGAGAGAGAGATTGTTGGTGGGAAAAGGTGAGTGGGAGATTGCCTGAGCTTGTGAGTGGGAA
>NW_028234429.1:34860873-34873373 GCF_977035675.1 Penaeus japonicus | reverse complement strand
TACAAATGTAAATTTTATATTTTAATATATAAATATATTTTAATATATATATAAAATAAAAATTTTATAATTTTATATATATTTTTTAATTATATATATATAATATGTTTTTAACATGACACCACAACAAACACCAAAAACCCCAAACCAACCACACAACACACAAGATACACACAACACCACACACAACCCAACACCACACACAAAAACCCCTACAAACCCCACGCACGCACAAAACACACAACACAAATACAAAACCAACACACACAAAATTTAACCCCACACCACACTCACCCCTGTAAGCATATTATATATATATATATATATATATTTTATATATATATAATATAATATTATATATATTTATTATTCATATCGGGAAAAACCTGTTGGTTTAATATTTTTAAAAGCATGCTTGAAATTTAGTCTTAAATCGGTTAGTCTTGACCTCCTGATTTGGGTTTTTTTTCTGCCCTACGGTTGTCACCAAGTACTTTCTTTTCTTGTTATTTTTTTAAAGTAAAAAAATGTTTTGCTTTATTTAGCTGACCCCTTGACCCTTGGTATTTGATCTCCCTTCATGTATAAAAAAGAAATAAGAAAACAAAAAAAGGTTTCAACGTTTGATAAAAAAGTGATTTGATGTGCCCCTTTATTTTTGCTGAAAATTACAACACTATCATAAATATTTTGTGTGGGAAATGGGGCATGTTATGTGTGTGAGGTGAAATTTTTAAAGGGGTTCGGTTTTTGCAATTATTTGTTGTTTCAGTATCAATTCGAAGTGTTTCCTCTTCAGATTTCACTGTTTGGGAAAAAACACGTATAGTAGTTAAGAGATGTTTAATAATAGAAGTAAAATAAAACGTTTCAAATTTTTTAGCGCACTAGCTGTAAAAAGGTAAATTTTCCAGGATTCAACAGTTTCCGCCCCCATCTTGGGAGTTGGGATGACGCTCAGTATTTTGTTTTTTCAAGCCCTTTTTTGCAAGTATAATGTTTGTCTCACCACGGGTTTTGGCTTTCCCTATCCCCGATGATGGAAAGTTTTTGCTTTTTTTCCCGGGGTAAAAAAAAGGTCAAACCTTTATCTTTATTGAATTTTTCCTTTTATAAAACCGTGAAGTACTCGGTTATTTCTTTTTAATGCTCTTTTGAGATTTTTTTCAGTTCAGTTTTTGGTGAAATTTTTTGAGTTAGTTTTTTATTGGGGTTTTAAAAAAAAAATTTTTTCTAAAAAGGTATAAGAAGAGGAAAAGGTTATGTGATTTCCAGCGGAGAAGGTTTTGTTTCCCCAAATTCCCTTTTACGTTTTTTTTTTTTTTTTTTTTTTTTTTAATTTGAAAATAGATTTTTTAAAATAGGGAAATATAAAGACTTTTCCCCCTTCAGTTTGTAAGCTTAGGTCTCAGCTTTAAAAATAACCCAAAAAAAAAAGATAAAAGTATGAAATCTTTATAAAAGAACAAAATAATATTGCTATAAACAGTAGTACAAGCTATATTATTGATCCCCGGAAAACAATTTTGTCCAATTGTCAGTGTCAATATTACTGCTGTGTTTGATGCTTGTCGTTCACCGAATATTTTTAAAAAGGATCAAAGATTACCCATTTACAAAGTCGGTATTCCCTTCTCTTTTAAAAACGGTTTGTTAGCGGGGACATGCCCAACAGAGTTTCTTTTAAATTTTCTTTCGATTGATTAGTGACTTTTGAATCTTAAAGTGGAACAACAAAAAACTATGATGGCTTGTGGATGGAAAACCCTGGCGGAGAATGGATTGATTGGGGGCGGGGCGTGGAGGGTAATAAAAGAAACGGAATACTTGCTGGCTGTCATCTCGTCTGAATTTCTGGTGAGTTGTGCTAAAAAACGTTCCCCCCCGGCAAGTGCAAAGTGCAGGATACGTGATGTTACAGAGAGTTTCAGCTATCAGTATAATTTTATTTCTTTGTTGTTGTTTAAAGAATTTTTCCCCCCAAAAAGCTTATTGTGTAAAAACCCCAAAACAGATTTACTTTTTAGTGAATTTTTTTATATTCATTTTAACGAATTCTATAGCTCTCTCTTTTTACTAATTAAATTTTCCCTTTCTCATTTCTCTCCCTCCATACACACCACATACGCAAACAAAACAAAAACTCACACACACACACAAAGAACACACAAAACACCACACACACACACACCCAAAACACACACACCCCACAAACCCCCATATATATATATATATTTAAAATATATATTATATATATATAATATATTATTATATATATATACATATGTAGTAGATACAGGATCCATATTATATGTTTTATAAATATTTTTATATATATATATAATATTTATATATATAAATTATATATTAATATATTATATATATTAAATATATTATTTATATATAGATATATACAAATATTTTATATACATTTTTTATTTAAGATTTTCAATTATATTTTTATTTTTTAAAATATATATATATATTTATTATATATACATATTTACATATATATACACATTTAATGTGGGGTGTTTATGTTTGTATGTACGTTGTATTAAACTTCTATCTATCTTCTATCTTCTATTATCTTTTCTAAATTTTTTTATATAATATTGGTATTTTGTAATGTATAATTGTTACATATGTTTTATAATAATTTATATATATAATTTTATATAAATATATATTATGGATGTTTATGTATAGATTACAAATAAATAATATATTATTATATATATATATATATATATATTTATATATAAAAATATATATTTATTATTATATTATATTTAATATATAATATATATATTTTTTTATATAAATATATTGTATGTATTTTTATATACACAACACAATATATATACTTTTATTTATACATAAAAATATTATAAAATTTATATATACATATTTTGTATATATTATATATATATTATTTTATATTATTTTATTATTTATTTATTGTGTGTGTGTGTGTGTGGTGTGTGTTGTGTGTATTTTGTGTGTGTGTGTGGTGTGTGTTTTTTGTGTGTGTGTGTTTGTTGTGTGGTATTTTGGGTGTTTTTTGGGAAAATTGTTTTGTGGATTTTAAATATAAAAATATTAAAAATATTTATATATTTATATATATATATATATTTCTATAAATATTATATTATTATATATATATATATATATTATATATATTATATATACAAAGTGAGTTGTTGTATGATGTATTAGGGAGGTATATGTATGCATATGAATATATATATATATATATATATATTTATATATTTATTTATATATATATATAAATATATATAATTTTATTTTGTATTATTTATTTATTTATTTTACACAACAACACAAACACACACACACACACAACACAACCAACCACCACCCACACACACACCATATATATTATATATATATTATTATCTATCTATATATAAATATATATATATATTGTGTTTGTGTGTGTGTGTTGTGTGTTTATTTTTTTTTTTTTATTTGATTATAATAATACACAAAAACAAAAAATAAAACACACACAAACAACATCTTAGAATTTTTATATAAAAAACAAACATCCCCCCCACCACCCCCGGGGCACCCCCACACAAACACCCACACAACCCCCCCCCAAAAACACCCACCCCAATATTTTATATATTTATATATTATAAAATATATATTATATATAATATATATTTAACTATATTTATAAACACACCAAAATTACATTTCATAAATACACATCCTAAACAAGACCCACAGAACCACAACCAACCCAAACACCCCCACCACCACACACACAACACACACACACACACACAAACATATAAATATATTATATATATTTATATTATTTATATAATATATATATACCCCATTTTTATGTAATATATTATATAATATATATATAAATTTATTATATATATGTACATATAAAAAATATTATATATATATAAATATATATATATATATTTATATACATCTATATATTGTATTATTATATTATATATATATATATTAAATATAAAATATATAAATATTTTTTTAAATGTATATTGAATTATTATATAATATTATATTATATATTTTATTATAATTATTATATATATTTTATTATATATATTTTTTATATATTATTATATAAATTAATTTAAAATATTTACAACATACCTACATCATTATACCTTTTTCAAAACCAAAACATTAAACTTAAATTTATTGTTTGCTTTTTCCGGGTATGTTAATTCCAAACACACACCCACGCACACACACACATACCCACACCACACCCCACACACACACAACACAACACACACACACACACACACATATATATATATATATATATATTTCTTTATATTAATATTATATATATTATATATTCAATATTTGTGTGTGGGTTGTGTTTGTTATATATACTCCATAATAATAATATATTTTAACTTATATATATTAATAAATTATATATATATAATATATATATATATATATATATTTATATATCTATTATTTAAACACAAATATGTATTCATTACAGTTGGGAACATTGGATATGTTTGTCCCTGTTTTTTTGGGAAATTTGTGTATGTGTGCGTGGTGTGTGTGCCCTTCTATGTTTTTTTTAATCCCTTTGCGTCATCTTCATCATTTTATTCTTGTTTTTTTTTTTTTTTTTTCAATATCTTTACTATTAAAATTTTTTTTTTGATATTGTTATTATCTTTTATTTCATTGTTTTTTACCCTTATATTATCATCATTGTATTTCTTATTATTTATCATGTATTATCATTTCTAAGATTATCGTATATTATTATTTTTCCATTGTTTATGTTTCATCATTTATATATTTTTATGATTTTTTTAATATTATTTCCATTTTATCTTAGTTTTTTTTTCATTATTAGCTCGTTAATATTATAATATTATCAATTGTTATTGTTATTATTTATTATTGTATTATTATATCATTATCCTTTTTGATTATCGTATTAGTCTTACTTTTATAATCTTATTAGTATGTTCGCTCTTTCACTTTTATTTGATTTTAATAATGTTATAAACATTTGTATTTTTTCATTATAATTTTTATATTATCATTCCCCCTTTATTTAATTTCGTTATTATCAATGTAACTTTTTAATATTGGTATTATTATGCTATCAATAAATTTCATTATATTAATGTATTATTTTAGTAGTAGTGTTTCAATTATTTTATCTCATTATTAAAGTTTGTTAAAGATTTCTTCTATTATTTAATCCGGCCGTGATAGGTAAGGGCTGTTATCACCCCCTTGGAGATGGTTGTCGGAGGAGTGTTATCACGTCATTTATTATTCCACTGTTAATTACACCGTGAGGGGTGTGTAAAGGCCTGCACGCAAGATCGAATCCGCAGCGTGGGTTACATCAACATCTTGTCTAAAGGTTTAATTCTATGATATCATAATTTTAATTTGCATACTAATGTAATTATTGATATCAGTAACATAACTATAATCAGTTCATTATCATCATTATAATATTATCTTCATTAATTTCACTGTCAATATTATAATAATTGTTATATAATTTATTATTATTATTTTATTACCACTATATTATAAATTAGTATAATGATTTTGAGATTATAAACATTTGAATATTGATATCATTATATACTAAGTCATTATAATTATTATTACTATTATCATATCATCATTATCAATTGTCCTTTACATTATCATCATCATTACCATTATGTAGCCCCCCATTACTATCATTATTATTGTAATTTTCATCATTGTGCTATTCTCAATATTTTATTATCAACATTAACAAAATCATTATTGATATTCTATCTTATTACATTATGTTTTTTTAATCTCGTTATCATCATAATATTGATTATCATTTTATTACTATTGATATCTTGGTAATACTATCCAAGTCGTTTAGCTTTTTTGTTCTTTTTATAATTAATTTTTTTTTTATAGATATTGTTTTCTTGATGATAATGAAAATAATGTGGCAGCAATGATAATAAAAGTAATGATCATAATAATGATAATAATAACAATAATAAAGACGTTGTTGTTGATATTGATGATGATAATAATGATAATGATAATAATAATAACAACCAATAATAATCACGGTTAATGTTTTAAGACTAATAGTTATAATTGCAATATTGTCAAGCAAACAAATAATGATAACATACAACTACCTATTAGGATAATAACAATAATGATGCATAAAGAAATGATAATAATATGCATACAAAAATCGATGATAAGATAAAAGAAATCTACAACAATAGTTATAAGTATACTGATAGTAATGAGGATAAATAAATATGAAATAAAAATAATTGATGATAATGATAATGATATTAATAAGATAATAATGTGATAATGATTACTGATTAATGATATGATAATTTTAACTAAATTGATAATGGAAACTCATCAAAAAGATAGAAGTACCATAATAAAGCTTGAATAACACTGATATCTAGATATTGGATTATGATAAACAATAATCATGATCCAAATTTTAATCATAGTATAAAAAATTGTTACAAAATAATGAGCTACGCGAACAGTAAGATTGTTAATATTTATACGGTCGATCACTTACTAGCGGTCCACTTCGAGTATATGTGTATAAGTATCTACTTATTTATAATATATATATATATATATATTATCTCTAATTATATATATATATATATATATATATCTATATATCTATTTATTTATTTCTTTTTTATTTATTTACTTATTTACTTATTATCTTTATTTATTTTTTTTTTTTTTCTAAGAGACAGTTCCCCTACTGACGTTATTATTTGCTTTTTTTTTACTCTTTTTTTTTGTATTTTATAGTTTAATTACTATATTTTTGTTTTAGTAGGGTACCCAGATAAAGAGATACAACCAGTGAGGTTGTTTACGGACATGTTTAATGTTGATCATCACATAATCATTATCTTTGTAATTTAAAAAGTATTATTGGATTTACAATAATGAGAATAATGTATCTATATTACGATCACTTTTTTCATTGTTATATTATTATTATTTGTATGAACTTATATTCATGTACAAGGACTTTTAATGTTGATATTGCTAAATTGATACTATTCATAGTAGTAGTACTTTAATTTTAAGCATTTAATGAAAATTGTCTGATTACTATAATTTGCTAATTGCTATCATGTTGATATCATTATCACTGTTTATTGCTCTTATTCGTTTACTGTTATGATCATCATTATCATTTCTTATTTGTTGTTAGTCATTATTTTTATCATGTAATCCTAATTATCTAATATCATTATCATCATGGCTATAATTATCTTTATAATTATTGTCATCAGTTTATTCTTTTTGTTTTTCTTCATTATCATCTTCATCATTATCATGAACATTTTTTCATTGCTATTGTTAGTGATATCATTATTTTCACCATATTACTGTTATATTATTGTTCTTTTTATTACTATTATAGTGATTATTATTTTCTCTTATTGCAAGTATATATTATATTATATATTTATTATATATCATATATTTTTTATATATATATAATATTATTATTTAGATATGCATTTTTTATATATAGATTATATATATATATAGTTATATATATATATATATATATAGTTATATAGGCATATATATATTATATATATTTAGTATATATATATTGTTATATTTTTTATATATACATGTATATATAGACATATATTTATATATATATATATATATATTGAGATTTATATATATATATAGATATATAATATATAGGCATATATTTATTATATATAGAGATATATATATATAAGATTTATATATATTATATATATTAGTGTATATATATTTATTAGAGATGCTTATAATATATATAGGATATATTTATATAGATATAGATATTATATATATATATATATATATGATGCATATATTATTTTTTATATATATTAGTATTAGGTATTTATTTATATATATGCGAAATATGGATATATATATATGTTATAGTTGGCTATATACATACAGATTATATATATAATAATTTATAGTATTATATATTTATTTATATATATATATATATGCTTAATATATTTATATTTTAAATATATATTTATGATATTTATTAGTTATATATATATGCAAATATGTAGATGTAGATAAATATTATATATTATTTATAGTTAGATATGGTTAGATATATATAACATAAATATTTATTTATGAAATAGTTATATATGATATTTATATATATATATGCATATATAGGTATAGTATTAGGTATTGTATATTATTAATATAAATATTTTTTATATATATATATATATATATATAAAAATTTATATTTATATATTATATATAATATATATGATAGATATTATATATATAAATGAAGATCTGTATAATGCATATATATTGAGATAGATATATTTATATCTATATATATATTTATTTATAGAGATATACATATGTATATATATACTATATTTATATATATATATATATATATATTTTGCTATATATATATAGTATATATATTTATGAGTATATATAATATATTTTATATATATATATATATATATAAATATATATATATATATATATATAATATATGCATATATGAGTATATATAGATATTATATATAGATTTACTATATATATAGAGTATATATATATAGGATTTAGATTTCTCGAGGCAAATATATATTTATAATTGTTATATATTTTATGATATATAGATATATTAGATATATATATATATGCAATAGGTATATATTAAATAGGTATACACTATACAATATTAAATACTATAATATATATATATTTATGATATATAGATATTATAGATATATATATAAGAATATATATTTAGATATAGATATATATATATTTTATATATGAAATATGTATATATAGATATATATTTATATGTATATTATATATACATATATAAATATATGTATATATTTATTTATTTATTTTACACACACACACACACATACACACACACACCCACACACACACACCACACAAACACACACACACACAACACACACATAGATATATAATATATATATTTGTTTTATATAGAGATATATTGTATGTATTGTATATATACACATCACACAGATATATATACTTTTATTTATACATAGATAATATATATAGATATTATATATACATATTATGTATATATATATATATATATATATATTTATATTATATTTATATATATAATATATATATCTGTGTGTGTGTGTGTGTGGTGTGTGTGTGTGTGTATTGTGTGTGTGTGATGTGTGTGTGTGTTGTTTGTGCTGTGTGTGTTTGTGATGTGTGTGTATTATGGGTGTTTTTTGGAATATTGATTTTGTGTGATTATAAATATAAATATATATAATAATATTTATATATTTATATATATATATATATATATACATATATAGATATTATATTATTATATATATATATATATATTATATATATATATATATCACAAAGTGATGTATGTTGTATGATGTATGTAGGTAGGTATATGTATGCATATGAATATATATATATATATATATATATTTATATATTATATATATATAGTATATATATAAATATATATAATTATATTTTGAATATTATTTATTTATTTATTTATACACAACAACACAAACACACACACACACACAACACAACACAACCACCACCCACACACACACCTATATATATCTATATATATATGTATATATCTATCTATATATAAATATATATATATATGTGTGTGTGTGTGTGTGTGTGTTGTGTGTGGTGTGAGTGTGTGTGTGTGTGTGTGTGTGTGTATGTGTGAGTGTATATATATATACACAAATATACATTCAAAAATAAATACACACACAATACATACATCTGTATGTATATGTGTATATAAATATAACAAACATCCCCCACCACCACGCGCGCAGCGGCACACACACACACACAAACACCCACACAACCCCACAACAACACCAACAACACACCACCCCAATATATTATATATTTATATATTATATAATATATATATATATATAATATATATATTAACTATATTTATAGATACACACTCAAAATATACATTCATAAATACACATCCTAAACAAGACCCACAGAACCACAACCAACCCAAACACACCCACCACCACACACACAACAGCACACACACACACACAAACATATATAATATATTATATATATTTATATATATTTATATAGATATATATATACACCATATTTATGTATATATATATATATACATATATATATAGAATTTATCTATATATATGTACATATATAAAATATTATATATATATAAATATATATATATATATTTATGATACATCTATATATGTGTATTATTATATTATATATATATATATTAAATATATAATATATATAATATATTTTTAAATGTATATATGTTACATATATATATATATATATTATATTATATATATTATTATATATTATTATATATATTATGTATTATATATATAATTTATATATTATTATATATATATCTATATTTATATATATATTATACAACATACCTACATCATGTAGTAGCCGTTGATTCAAGAACACAAAACAGTTATTAACTTAATTATTGTTGTGCTTATTCCGGGTATGTTAATTCCTTAACACACACCCACACACACACACACATACCCACACCTACACACCACAACACACAACACAACACACACACACACACACACATATATATATATATATATATATTTCTTTATATTAATATTATATATATTATATATTCATATATGTGTGTGTGTGTGTGTGTGTGTGTATGTATATATATACATGCTCAGTCAATACATATTATATATATTAATCTTATATATATTATATATAATCTATATATATATATATATATATATATATATATATATTTATATATCTATGTATTTAAACACAAATATGTATTACATTACAGATGGGAACATTGGATATGCTTGTGCCTGTTTATTTGGAATGTGTTTAGTGTGCGTGTGTGTGTGTGTCCTTCTATGCTTTTTCTCAATCCCTTTGCGTCATCTTCATCATTATTATTCTTGTTTTTATCTTTTTTTTTTCAATATCTTTACTATTATTATTTTTATTATGATGATTGTTATTATCTTCTTATTATCATTGGTGTTATTACCATTATTATTATCATCATTGGTGTTATTACCATTATTATTATCATCATTGTATTATCATTACTAAGATTATCGTAATATTTATATAATTATTACCATTGTTTACTGTTATCATCATTTTATATATTTATATGATTTTTATTAATATTATTATCCGATTATATCTTAGTTTTCTTTTCATTATTAGCTCGTTAATATTATAATATTATCATTATTGTTATTGTTATTATTCATTATTGTCATTATTAGTATCATTATCCTTATTTGATTATCGATATTAGTACGTATACTTCTTATAATCTTATTAGTATGTTCGCTCTTTCACTTTTATTATGATTATTAATAATGTTATAAACATCTTGATATTTTTATCATTATAATTATTATCATTATCATTACCCTTATAATATTTAATTCTCGTTATTATCAATGTAACTTTTCAATATTGGTATTATTATGCTATCAATAATTATCATTATATTAATAGCTATTATTTTAGTAGTAGTGTTACAATTATTATTATCTCATTATTAAAGTCTTGTTAAAGATTTCATTCTATTATTTAACTCCGGCCGTGATAGCGTAAGGGCTGTTATCACCCCCTTGGAGATGGTTGTCGGAGGAGTGTTATCACGTCATTTATTATTCCACTGTTAATTACACCGTGAGGGGTGTGTAAAGGCCTGCACGCAAGATCGAATCCGCAGCGTGGGTTACATCAACATCTTGTCTAAAGGTTTAATTCTATGATATCATAATTTTAATTTGCATACTAATGTAATTATTGATATCAGTAACATAACTATAATCAGTTCATTATCATCATTATAATATTATCTTCATTAATTTCACTGTCAATATTATAATAATTGTTATATAATTTATTATTATTATTTTATTACCACTATATTATAAATTAGTATAATGATTTTGAGATTATAAACATTTGAATATTGATATCATTATATACTAAGTCATTATAATTATTATTACTATTATCATATCATCATTATCAATTGTCCTTTACATTATCATCATCATTACCATTATGTAGCCCCCCATTACTATCATTATTATTGTAATTTTCATCATTGTGCTATTCTCAATATTTTATTATCAACATTAACAAAATCATTATTGATATTCTATCTTATTACATTATGTTTTTTTAATCTCGTTATCATCATAATATTGATTATCATTTTATTACTATTGATATCTTGGTAATACTATCCAAGTCGTTTAGCTTTTTTGTTCTTTTTATAATTAATTTTTTTTTTATAGATATTGTTTTCTTGA
>NW_028234429.1:34848373-34850873 GCF_977035675.1 Penaeus japonicus | reverse complement strand
ACTTTATTTCGTCATAGTCATTCTGCATTCGAAACTGAAAAATAATCGAATCGCCACTGATAATGTGTATTCCTTCAAGGATGGGGAATGTCACGGGTCTGTTAAATCAGAGGAATAACATTCACCCAACTTATGGTTGCCTCGATTGGCTGCAAGGAAGGGGAGGTTCGCCATGCGGATGGTTCTTGCGTAACCGATATAATATCCGGAAAGGTCTTCCTGTTCGACGCCCCTGAACAGCCAGCGAAACCGACTGGTCCACCACCGTATATTCCACCGCCGAAGGTAAACCAAATAGTTCTCTTCATAAGGCTTCCAGAACAGGGCCAAGGATCGGATCCCATCATAGTGCCACCACCGAGACAAGATATTACGGTCTTCCTCTTGAAGGCAAATGGCCAGGAGAGTCAACCCGTTGTCGAGGTCTCACTCCCGTCCCTTACGAAACCCGGCGTTTATTACGTAGACTTTGGAGATAACGTTACTATTCCAAACGGCCTATATCTACAAACTGCCGTAAGTGTAATTTCCAGAGATGAAGATCGTGCAGAATTGGACACGGGGAATTCTAACGCTGGTGATCATGATTTTATCGAAAAATTGAGTCTAAAAGAACAAAGGAATTCTGGAGCCAGTGGTTCTTTAGAAAGTAAAATCAGCTTTAGTGCGAGTGATGGAAGTTACAGTGGAAATAATGACAATAACAGATTCGGAAGTAAAGATGAATCCACAGGAAGATCCTGGTAGTACCATAAACATTAGTGACATTATAAAAAAAGGTTCCGTGTGATACAGTTGAGGAAATATGACAAGTATTTTTTCCTCAATTCTGTTTTTAAAGTGGAACTCTATAGGGTTACTGAAAAAACCCCAACCCGACCAACGTCTATTGTTATGTTTGAAATAGACTGTGCTCAGTTTCGTTGAAACAGTTTCGTAACATATACAACAACAGACGGGGGATAAATTTCTTTTTGCCTTCGTTGGACTGGGGAACCTCACTGTTTCTTGGTTTAGGATTGTTTAGAAACTACGGGTACTTATTTGGTATATCTTTTTAAAGTTGCTAATGTATAATGACAAGACATTCTGATGTTTTTTATACCATTTCATAACACGCCAACCTATTGCATGTATGTCGTACTTCTACAGAAAATGTGAGAAACGTTGGACATTACTTATTATCTACCAATCTTTATACAAAAAATGATTAATCAACTGGTTGATTTTATACATATACAAATTTCAAAGGATTACGCATAGATATTTATGGGATTAACCATATTAAGTATCAACTCTATAGAGTGTTCCATGATAACTGTCATTACCAGAAACTAGATATTACAAATGATAAAAATAAGAATGGGATAGAATATTGGCAGGATATCAATCTCGCGATGCTGTATAATTCTGGACTTCGAAGCGAGACAGATCTCCTTGAATATTAAAATCCTTTCACTCAGATCTCTGTTTTCGTAAGAATACTGTTAGAGGCGGGAAAAAAAACAAAGCAAAAATATATATAAAATGAAGAGAAGTAATTTACAACGAAAATAGGATTGAACAAAAATTTTGAACGTCTATGATATGAAAAAAAATCACAATTACCAAAATACTGAAGCCACCATTATGTAATTCACTTCGATTTGAAATAAGGACAGAAAAGGCGATTTCATAATATCATTGACTGTTTGGTGTAATGTATAAGAAATGTTCTTTTATGTACTTTGTTATTTTAAAGCCAAAATAGTGATAGTGACTAGAATAGACTCTGGGAAATGTCTAGATAAGTATGTATATATACACATTTACACAACACACACATATATGACTACACACTTACACTCTCTCTGTCTTCTTTCTTCTTTTTCTCATCACACAACATGTACACAAGCGCACACACACACACACACACACACAACACAACACAACACAACACCACACAAACTCACACACACACACACACACACACACCACACACACACACACACACACCACCATATATATATATATATAATATATATATATATATTATTTTTATATATATATATATAAAAAATTTATGCATATATTTATATATTATATATATATATATATTATATATATATATCTATATATATATATATAAATATTAATATATATATATATATTTATATATTTATATATATTATATATATATATATTATATATATATATATATATATATTATATATATTGTATATTAAAACACTGCCACAAAATGAAAGGAAAAACTCGCGATGTTTCGAAATTTTTAAAGAAAGTTACTCATCAGGCGTAAGCAATCCAAAAATGAATTTCATATTTGGATTACTTTTTTTTTCTTTAAAAAGTTTGAAAAGTTTTTCTTTTCATTTTGTGGCAGTGTTTTATCATATATGTACTCATATATTCATACATATATATGTATATTTACATATGTGTGTGTGTGTGTGTGTGTGTGTATGTGTGTATGTGTGTGTGTGTGTGTGTGTGTATGTGT
>NW_028234429.1:34839066-34841566 GCF_977035675.1 Penaeus japonicus | reverse complement strand
ATATATTATATATATATATATATATATATATATTATATACATAATATAATATATATGTATATATATATATATATATATATATATATATATATATAAATAATATAATATTTTATATATATATATATCTAAACACAAATATGTATTGCTTGTGCTTCATATACAGATGAGGGAACATTGGTATCGCTTGTGCTGTTTAATTGGATGTGTTACGTTGTGCGTGTGTGTGTGTGTCCCTTCTATGCTTTTTCTCAATCCCTTTGCGTCATCTTCATCATTATTATTCTTGTTTTTATCATTTTTTTTCAATATCTTTACTGTTATTATTTTTATTATGATTATTGTTATTATCATTATTATTATCATTGTTATTATTACCATTATTATTATCATCATTGTATTATCATTATTATTATCATCATTGTATTATCATTACTAAGATTATCGTAATATTTATATAATTATTACCATTGTTTACTGTTATCATCATTTTATATAAAAAAAAAATATTTTTTAAAAAAAAAAAAAAAAATAAAAATTATGATTTTTTTTTATTAATATTATTAAATCCTCTTAAAAAAAAAAAAATTTTTTTTTTTTTTATCATCTTAGTTTTCATTATTATTATTAGCATCGTTAATATTACTAATATTATCATTATTGTTATTATCATTATCATTATTGTAATTATTATTATCATTATCCTTATTATGATTATCGTTATTAGTATTATAATTATTATTATCATTATTAGTATGTTCGCTCTCATCACTTTTATTATGATTATTAATAATGTTATAAACATCATTGATATTATTATCATTATAATTATTATCATTATCATTACCATTATTAATATAATTATCGTTATTATCATTGTAACTTTCAATATTGGTATTATTATCGCTATCAATATTATCATTATCATTAATAGTATTATCGTTAGTAGTAGTAGTACAATTATTATTATCTCATTATCAAAGTCTTGTTAAAGATTTCATTCTATATATTAAACTCACGGCCGTGATAGAGTAAGGCTCGTTATCACCCCCTTGGAGATGGTGTCGGCAGACGTGTTATCACGTCATTTATTACATTCCTCTGCTTAATACACCCGTGAGGCGAGGTGTGTAAATGCCTGCACGCAAGATCGAATCCGAGCGTGGGTTACATCAAAATCTTGTCAAAGGTTTAATTCTACTGATATCATAATTTTAATAGCATAACTAATGTAATTATTGATATCAGTAACATTACTATAATCAGTGTCATTATCATCATTATCAATATTATCATCATTATTTTCACTGTCAATATTATAATAATTGTTACTACTAATTTCATTATTATTATTTTATTACCACTACTATTATAAATTAGTATAATTATTTTGAGATTATAAACATTGTAAATATTGATATCATTATCATTACTATAGTCACTATTATCATTATTATTACTATTATCATTATCATCATTATCAATGTCCTTTACATTATCATCATCATTACCATTATGACTAGCCCCCCCATTACTATCATTATTATTGTAATTTTCATCATTGTTCTATTATCAATATTATTATCAACATTAACATCATCATTATTGATATTACTATCATTATTATCAATATCGTTTTTTTAATATCGTTATCATCATAATATTGATTATCATTATTATTACTATTGATATCATTGTAATCACTATCCATGTAGTTTTTCTTTTTTGTTCTTGTTATACATTACCATTATTCTTTTTCATAGATATTGTTTTAATTGATGATAATGATAATAATGATGGCAGCAATGATAATAAAAGTAATGATCATAATAATGATAATAATAACAATAATAAAGACGTTGTTGATAATGATGATGATAATAATGATAATGATAATAATAATAACAACAATAATAATCACGGTAATGTTTTAAGAATAATAGTTATAATAGCAATATTGTCAGAAAACAATAATGATAACACTACTACTACCTATGAGGATAATAACAATAATGATGATAACAGAAATGATAATAATAATGATACAAAAATAATGATGATAAGATAATAAGATAATCATAATAACAATAGTTTTAGTAATAATGATAGTAATGAGGATAAAATAAATATGAAATAATAATAATAATGATAATAATGATGATAATGATAATTATGATAATAATGATAATAATGATGATAATGATAATTATAATAATAATGATAATAATGATGATAATGATAATGATAATAATAATAATAATGATAATTTTAACTATATTGATAATGGAAAATAATAAAAATGATAAAAGTAACAATAATAAAGATAGGAATAACACTGATTATATAGATATTGATTATGATAAACAATAATCATGATCCAAATTTTAATCATAGTAATAAAAACATTGTACAAAACTAATGAGCTACGCGAAACAGTACAGATATGTTAATATTTACTACGGTCGATCACTTACTAGCCAGGACCAACTTCCGAGTATATGTG
>NW_028234429.1:34671566-34674066 GCF_977035675.1 Penaeus japonicus | reverse complement strand
GCCTTACGATAGATTTCGCAAATGATCATATGTACACTCCATCTATATCAAAGCTGTCTCGTCTCAAAAGAAAGACAACATATCAATTATATTTTTTCTTTATAAAGGTACCGGAGAGACAAAAGCACCTCAATCTTGCCAGTTAACCATTTTCACGTTGCATTTGACCCGTATTCTAAGTCAAACACGCAAGTTCAAGCTCAATTTCGGCAAGAGTTCAACTTTTCACCGTGTAATCATTGTTATTACCGATTACACTACCAGCGCAGATGGTGGTGGGTGATTTCAACACGGCTAAAGATTAAACACGGCAGTTACGAAGTTCAATGCCGGAGATTTAACAATGTGTTCAGCGGTTAAGACCCGTAGATGACACAGCAATACTGACATGTCATCCTTTTGTGTGCCCTGTGATAAAATGAACTACCTGAAAGTGAAAACTTGCAGCTTCGGAGAATAAGGAAAGTGCAAGAGGAGGACGTGTAGTCAATTCCGCTGAAAGATATGTGTGGAGTGGAGTCGATAACTTGAAATCACAAACAGTATTATGTTGTTTCTTGTATCGAAGGTAATTGTTCTGCAAGGTAAAAGGGAGGTATGCTTTAATTAAATGAAGTCATAAACTTTAGAGAGGTATGTCAGATATGTTTACATAAGTAATGTCGTTAATATAACAGTGGTCCGGAATGAGGTTTGATGTTATAACTCATCTTTGGTAGTAGTATTAGTTCACACATGTGTAGACTGCCCCCTTCCAAATACACAACCGCTCGATCTGTCTATCATCAGCTCATGACTCGACCGCCCCTAGCCCGCACCCTACGCCCCCAAAGACGCTAACCAGATACAATACCAGATTATATCCGCTACTACCTAGCCTCCCCACCTCTCGATACTCTCTCTCTCTCTCTCTCTCTCTCTCTCTCTCTCTCTCTCTCTGTCTATTCTATTCTATTATTTATCTATCTATCCATCTGTTCGTTATCTCTCTCTCTCTCTCTCTCTCTCTCTCTCTCTCTCCTTCTCTCTCTCTCTCTATTTATTATCATCTATTTATCTATCTCTCTCTCTCTCTCTCTCTCTCTCTCTCTCTCTCTCTCTCTCTCTCTCTCTCTCTCTCTCTCTCTCTCTCTCTCTCTCTCTCTCTCTCTCTGTCTATCTATCTATCTATTTATCTATCTATCCATCTGTCGTTCTCTCTCTCTCTCTCTCTCTCTCTCTCTCTCTCTCTCTCTCTCTCTCTCTCTCTCTCTCTCTTCTGTTATCTATCTATCTATGTATTATCTATCCATTGTCGTTCTCTCTCTTCTCTCTCTCTCTCTCTCTCTCTCTCTCTCTCTCTCTCTCTCTCTCTACATCTCTCTCTCTCTCTCTGTCTATTTTCTACTATTTATACTAATCTTTCATATGTCGTTCTCTCTCTCTCTCTCTCTCTCTCTCTCTCTCTCTCTCTCTCTCTCTCTCTCTCTCTCTGTCTATCTATCTATCTAACTATTTATCTATCTATCCATCTGTCGTTCTCTCTCTCTATCTATCTATCTATCTATCTATCTATCTATCTCTCGTTCTTTCTCTCTCTCTCTCTCTCTCTCTCTCTCTCTCTCTCTCTCTATCTATCTATCTAACTATTTATCTATCTATCCATCTGTCGTTCTCTCTCTCTCCTCTATCTATCTATATATCTATCTATCTATCTATCTATCTATCTCTCGTTCTCTCTCTCTCTCTCTCTCTCTCTCTCTCTCTTTCTCTCTGCCCCTCTGTAACCTCACTGTCCCTCTCTCTCCTTCTCTCACCTAATCTTTGTCCCATCCATTCCATCCTTTCTCACTCTTACGTTATATATTTCATTACAAAATATAACCTACTTCTGTTCAAATGCATAATGCTTAATCTTCACCGGAGCCAACTACACGAATAATTTTGCTTTCTCCACTATTTGTCTAAAACCACTTGAGGCAAGCTAATCACATGATATTAGGTATAATTATGCCATTTTATCAATGTAAACATCTAACGTACTTACACACTATATTTGTGATGATGCTGGCAAATATAAGTAATGCAATAAATGATTACAACACGAACCAGTTCGGCTTCAGCGTTACCACAGAGGTTAAGAAACAGCAAAGAAATACAACCTGTCTGAAAGTAACGTCCCATTTGTTGCCATATTTGACCTGCATAATGCTCATCCAACACGCGCAAATTGCAGGCCATGAGCGCTGATGCCAGTTATCATCTACTCCGGATGCAGGGCAAGCATCAGCTGGTAATACCTTCCGCACACCGTGAAGTTTGGGAACGGATATGTCACGTGTAAATCTAGTACTGGTAAAAAAAATGTGTAAATGTGAATTAAAAGCTTACATAAAGCACGAGATGTAATTAGATTTCTTGCTTTGTGAATCTAATTCCTCTTTATTCGCACACACACACACACACACACACACACACACATACACACACACACACACACACACACACACACACATATATA
>NW_028234429.1:34621566-34626566 GCF_977035675.1 Penaeus japonicus | reverse complement strand
GGGATAGTGGGGGGAATGGTCATGAGTGAGATCCACCCCTGTTGTTGGAGTAGTGGGGTGGGTGTTCGGATGGGGTGGGTTTTGTTTGTGTGGCCTCCGGACTGTATTTTTTCTTGTCTTTTTCGACTCTAGTGGAAAAGTTGGCCATCGCGTCCGTAAAGCGAAAAAAAAATAGTGTATGATGACATAAAACTGCATTCGACCAATCCCTGCCTTGCGCAACCTCTCGAAAACAACGCGTGTGCTGCATACAAATAGTAGCTCGGTCAATGTCTAGCTCTGTGAATTCACTTTATATTCCAACGCTATGTGGTGTTCCATTTTATGTACGATACGAAGTCGAGAATGTTCCGCGACAGGAACCCGGTTGTCCGTGAGCTACGGGCTTAATTACGTGATGGATTGAACCTTGCGTTTCTTGACGACCCCCCCCCCCCCCCCCCCCCCCCCCCCCCCCCCCCCCCCCCCCCCTACAAAGAAAAGAACTTTTTGAAAATTGCATTGTTGCATCGGTGGGCACCTTTCGACAGCCCGAGGGCGAATGCAAACGGGAGATCTCGGGAAGATTAAGGGAGGAGCGTTTGGGAGTGGATCGGGAGGGGGAGGGGATGAGATGGAGGAGGAGGAAGAGGAGGAGGTGGGTGGTGGGTGCGGAAGGAGGAGGGGGGGGTGCGGAAGGAGGGAGCAACAGGCATCATCATCAGTATTCAAGCCGTGAGTGGAGATGGTCGAGGACGCGGCTGGGTGGGCCGAGGGGGCGTGGTCAACCTGCCTCGTGGAAGGGTTGTCACGGTTACTGCAAAAAGGTTAGCATGGCGAGAGTTCTTCGAGTATATAAGAGTGCGATGCAGCCACATAGCTATCATCCTTCACCATGAAGCTCCTGGTGAGTGGGCAGCAGCTTCATAGCAGTCTCTGCTTGGATTTTAGCAGTCTTACATTTCAGTACTATAGCATTGCGGTTGTGTTAGAAGATTTCCTTTATTTTTTTCTTTATTCGGCACTAGATTTATGTATCTTTACATTAAGAAGATTTTGAAATTTTGCACTAAATCGACTTACGTTCAGAAATGTGTGTGTATATATAAATACATATACATATGTATACGTGTATATATGTATATATATATTTTTTTTCATATTTTTCTTGTTTTTTACCTATAAGTTGAATTCATCATTTTTGTCTAGCCTAAGGTGTGACCCAAGTACGAATTTACATTTAATCAAAGTCATCAGGTACCCACCACACACAAACACAGACACACACACACACACGAACACACATACACACACGAACACACACTCGCATATAACCACATATATACATATATATGTATATATATATTATTATATATATTTATTGTTTATATTTATATAATATATATATATGTGTGTGTAGTGTTGTCGTGTGTGTGTGCGCGTGGTGTGTGTGCTGTGTGTGTGTGTGTGTGTAGTAATATATTTATATATTATATATATATATATATATATATAAATATATATATATTCATTTATATACATATTTTTATATTATATATATTTATATATATATATATATATATATATATATTATATATACATATTACATATATAAATACATTTATACATTAAACATTTTACACATATGTATTAATATGTGTGTGTGTAATTATATATATATATATATATATATATATTTTAATGATATATATATATATATATATATATTATATATGTATTATACATATATATACATGTATTTATCTATCTATTATCTTTATATATATATAAATACATATATAAAATATTTATTATATATATATATTATATATTTTAAAATTTTTTAAATAATATACAATTATAATATAAAATTTATATATATATATATATATATGTATATATTATATATAATATATATATTATATATTTATTTATATATATACTATTTATGTATATTCATTTTATTTATATTTTATTATATATATATTATATATATATATATATATATATTATAATATACATATTATATAATTTGTATATTCATATACATATAAAATTATATATATATATTATATATTTTATATTGATTTATATATATAAAATAAACCACACATATAAAACAAGGTATACAGACATTTATATTTGAAATACATGAGTGTATAGTGCATTTTAACGTAAGTGTTTAGCAATTATGGTACCGCATACATTTATGCATTTAGGCTTACAAATACATATATGCATTCAGAGGTACATAGATACATATACTGTACATGCACACACACACATACCTACTTGCACATATACAGATACAGATACAGATACGCATACATACCCACATACAAATATATATATATATATAAAATATAATATATATATATATATATATATAATTTATATTTACATATACTAATATATTTATAACATATTTTTTATATGTATATATTTATATAATATATATATAATATATAAATATATATATATATATATAGTATATATATATATATAAATTTAAATATATTTTTATATATATATATATATATATATATATATATATATATATATATATATTTATATATTATATATATCTTTTATAATATTTTTATAATATATAATATTTATATATAACATATATATTATATATATATATATATATATAAATATATATATATATATTATATATATTTGTAAATATGTATATGTATATATATATATATATATATATATATATATATGATCATTTATTTATTTATCAATTTCACATATACGTTTTTTTTTTCTATGTCACACACACAAACACATGTCTCCACAGACACAAGCACACAAACAATGCATTCCTAACTGCAATTTTGCAAAGAGGAATATTGAAAACAACGCCCAGAATTCAAAGAAAAGAATGCGGACTTCCAACCCCTTAAAATGATTTTTTTTTTTTTTTCCTTCCGCAGATCTTCATCTCCGCCCTCTTGGCTTGTACATCTGCTGCCCGCCTCGGCTATTCTCAGCAGATATCAAATGGCCCCTCACTTTCCGTGGGCGACCTTGATCAGTCATCAGCCTCTGCCCCACTTTCAGACAACCGCTTCACTCTGCCAACGTCAGATAACGTCGCTCTTCAGGGAAATGGATACAGCCAGTCCACGCCCGTCGCTACATCATCTATTCCCGAGGTTGGGTTCACGCCCACTGAATCGGTGTCTTTCGAGAGTGGGTTCTCTCAGCCTGCATCAGTCGGTGTCCCACTCCCCGAGACTGGGTTTAGCCAATCATCTCACACTGGCCAAGCCTTTCAGGAAAGCAGCTTTGGGCAACAGACTAGTGGTCTAACTCCCTCTGCAGACAATTGTAGGGATGGAGAAGTATTACACGTGGATGGAACCTGCGTAGTCCCTGAAATTACACGGAAGGTCTTTCTCTACAGCGTCCCTGAGGGCGCTCGACAATTCAACGGACCACCACCGAGCATTCCTCCACCAAAGGTCGAGCACAACATTCTTTTTGTCCGTCTTCCTGAAGGAGGTGTAGGCCCAGAACCTATTATTGTACCTCCACCAAGACAGAACAACATCGTCTACGTCCTCAATAAGATGGGAGACACGGATCAGCGCATCATCGAAGTGCCAGCTCCTCCATCCTCCGATCCTGAGGTATATTTCGTCTCTTACGGTGAAGGCGAAAACCCAACTCTTCCCGGCGGCATCGACCTCCAGACTGCTCTTGGCTCAGCCGTCTCAGCTGCTGGGCAGATCGTCGCCAATACCGGAGACTTTGACGCCAGTGGTGTTTCCAGCACCTCTGGATTCGACGGGATCTCTGGAGCAGTTGACTTCGATGGCAGCAATGATAACGTCAACTTCGATGGTTCCCTGGGAGCTAGAGACAGTGCTGATGGTGTCTATGCTACTGGAAACGATAACAGTGCTTTCGTTAATGTCGATAATGGATTTAGCACCGCAGGGCAGGGAGCTTCGTCTGGAATTTCGAACAACTTCGAACAATCAGTTGAACACTCAACCGGTACTGATAGATCCTCAAACATCAATGGCGGATTCGCTGGCAATACCGGTGGTTTCGCGAACAACAATGGTATCCCAATTAACGACGACCGAATCGTAAACGGTAACAACGGTGGTTTCCCCAGCACCAACGGAGGCTTCGCAAACACCAATGGCGATTTCTCCAACGCTGGAATCTCTAATGCCGCAAGTGGAATCTCGAATAACAACGTTGGATTCTCGGGAAACACTGGTGAAATCTCTGGTAACAATGGCGGATTTACCAGCAACACAAACGGATACTCCGGCAACAATGACAGATCTGCTAATAATGGTGGATTCTCCGGTAATAATGCAGGATTCTCGGGAACCAATGGCGGATTCTCTGGTACCAACGGCGGATTCTCTGGTAACAATGGCGGATTCTCCGGCAGCCAGCCCTCAGGTCACAACGGAGGGCTGACAAACGGGAATGGTTTCAATGGTAGCAACGGTGTCGTTTCTGGTGTTCTGACAACCTCTAACACTGCCTCCGCCCCTTCAGCCATTTACTCAAGGCCTTAAGGAACCCAATGGATCGTTAGTGCCTAATGCTTTTGTATAACCCGCTTGTCATGGATAACACTTCGAAATGACGAACCTTAAGTTAATATACAATATTTACATTTTCTTATTTTAGTTTCTCTAGTCATATGAGAAAATTTTGTTTTGTAAAATTTCTAATAAAACTTTAGGGAAATATCACATCATGTATACATAACCTAAAAATCAACTGCGATTAAATTTGGAGACGTTATAAACATCATAAACAATTATCAGACATCTCCACTATTTATCAATCTGAGAGATGTAATTCAAACACTTATTACTGAAAGTTAAATTCATAAAAAAAAATCAAGCGAAAATTGAAAGTAAAGATATATTACTTGTTATTTTAGGGCAAACAAATTGCCAGATAACTTCTGCCCTATTGTGGTTTCGGTTTTTAATTTGTGGTGATGTGTGAGTGTGTTTGTGGTGTGTGTGATT
>NW_028234429.1:34604066-34611566 GCF_977035675.1 Penaeus japonicus | reverse complement strand
GAGGAGTATAAATTTATATATATAGATAGAGTTATTGAAAGATTATAGTAAGTATGATATTGATCATATATGTGGACTTACATATATTTTTGATGTTATATATATATATTATTTATTGATATATAATATTTTATATGATTTATTTTTAACATATATCATAGTTTTGTATTACATTTATATTGATAAAAAAAAAATATAAAAAAATAGATATAGTTATTAGAGATATATAAGTGATAGTTTTTTTGTATATAGATTTTTTGTTTTGTTGATGTACATACTTTTAAGGATAAGTTATTGGTCTATAGGTAGATATATATATATATAGTTGTGTGAGTTTTATTTATTTTGTTAGATTTTTTATTTATTTATTTATTATATATAGTAGACTTTTGATGATATATACTATATAGTTTTATATATTTATATATTTTGTAATGAGTAGATGAGTATTTGATTTTTTTATGTTTGACTGATAGTAATTATTTTTATATATATATTTATATAATATATATAGTTATGATTGAGTGATACTATGTAGATAGTTATATTATGTGATATGTATATTTAGAGTGTTAGAGATTGAGATATATAAGTTATAGGTTTATGAGAGAGTTTGACAGTTGTTTGGATATATTTAAATATATAGATAGTTATATTTATTATTTAGTTAGATATATATCAGTGGAGTTGTATATTTAGACATTATTAGATATATTTATGATTGATTGTGATGTGTTATATATATATTTTGATATATGAGATATTGGATCTGGGTGTGTGGGTGTGGGGGGCGGGGGTGGGGGTGTATGTATGATCCTGCTGTGTTGGTTGTGCGTGCTTTGAATACACACATATATCTTTTCGTAAATGACAATATTCCATAGAAGGAAGGTGATACCACTGGTAAGAAAGAAAAGAAATTAAACAGATTGTCGCCTCACAGCATATGATCTCCATCAGTGAGTCATCGCTTTGGTACTACTGCGGTATCTCAAGTACCTTCGTCATCCGGTTAGAGTTTTTGTTGGTGGAATGGAAGTCAGGCGGGAAGAGAGTGCAATAAAAACTCTTAATTCCGAAGGCTGGAAGCTCACGCCATCTGTTGAGCAAAGGAAGAACTGCTTTAGTTCTTTCATGTATTTGATATTGTTATTTTTACGTAATGTTCAACAAGAGAAGTTTTAATGTGTTTCTATTGTTTTCCAATGGAAGTCATTACAATTAATGTTATGTTAAATTTGATACATTGGTGAATATGATAGTGGTGATGATAATGACAATGATGATTAAGATAACACTCTGTGTCAATGTCGTAATTGTAATAACTGTTAGTGTTATTGTTAATATTGTTAATATTGTGATAATAATTATCATAATTGCTATATTCATTCGTATTCAAATCATCGTTAATCTTATCATTATTATGATTATCATTATTGCTATCATGATTATGATTATCATAATCATCATTGTTGTTATTATCATCATCATTATTATGATTATCATTATTATCAATTTCATTATCGTCCAAACAGCGATTATTATTAAAGCCGTCTGTTTCTGTTGTTCTATTCTGATTTTTTATTTAAATTTATTATATAATTAAAAACAAAATACACAAAAACAAAACACACCCCACACACCCCCACACACACAACAAAACACACACACCCCCACACACACACACAAAAACACACACAACACACACACATAATTTTTATATTTTATATATATATATATTAATTTATATATATATATTATACTTATATTTATATAATTTTATTTATATTTATATATTTTTATAGTATATATATATTTATTTATATGTATATAATTTTTACTAATACAAACACACATCACACACGCACACACACCATCACACGCACACACCACACAACCACACAACACACACACCCCATACACACACACACCCCACACACACACACACCCCACACACACACACACCCCACCATAATATTTTTTTATTATATATATTATATATATTATAAAATTTATTTGTTACGTATAATTTATATATTATATATATATATAATATGTATACACATATATATTTTATAAAATATTTATATATATTTTTTATATATATATATAATTATAATTATTATATATATATATATATATATAAAATACCCTAATATGTATATATATATTTTACATTATATATATATTTATATATATATTTAATATAAATATTATATATATAATATATATATATATTATGTTTATATGTTGTATATATATATGTATGTATATATATATATATATATTTATAGATTTTTATATATATATATATGTATATATGAATATATATTAAATTTATATATTATTTATGTATTTTTATACATATTTATATTATTATATATAATATATATTATATATATATATAATATATATATATATATATACATATATATACATATATATGTGTGGTGTGTGTGTGTTTTTTTGTGTGGTTTGGGGGGTTGTGTGTGTGTGTTATTTCTTTTTTAAATACACCTTATTTTTTTTATATTTTTATTTTAATTTATTTATATTTTTTTTTTATATTTATAGATAGTTTAGATGGGATAGTTAAGAGAAGTTGAGATAATTAGATTGATAGTTTTTATGTTTTTATTGCAATCGCACTGATTTAAAAAAATTTCCCTTTTTATCATTTTTTGAATTTTTTGACCCAAAAGTTACCTAATTAACGCCAAAAAAGGGTATGGGATGTAAAGAAAAAATGAAAGAAAAAATTTTTTCAAATATTGTCGTTTTTTTCTCGTTGCCCTCAACAGCTCTAAAGAGAGATACAGAAATAAGGGGGGTTGTAAAGGCTGGGGGGGCGTGAGGGCCCTGGGGCTGGGGGGGTTTCGGGGGGTTGGTGGGGGTGGGGGGTTTTGGGGGGGGTGGGAATTGGAGGGGTTTGGGGGTTTGGTGAGTGAGGGGTTTGTGTTTGTGTGTGTGTGTGGGTGGGGTGGTGTGTGTGTGTGTGTGTGTGTGTTTTTGTGTGTGGGTGGGGTGTGTGTTTTGTGTGGGTGTGTGTGTGAGTGTGTGTGTTGTGTGGGTGGGAGTGTGTGGTGTGTGTGGGTGTGTTTGGGTGTGTTGGGGTGTGTATGATGTGTTTGTGTTAGTGTGTGGGTGTATGTGGTGTGGGTGTGTGTGTGTGTGTATGGTGTGTATGGTGTGTTGTGTGTGGGTGTGTGTGTGGTGTGTGGGGTGTGTGTGGGTGGTGTGTGTTTTGTGTGTGTGGGGTGTGTGTGTGTGTTGTGTGTGTGTGTGGTGTGTGTTTTTTTTATTATTTTTCTGGATGGGGGGGGGGGGTGGGGTTTGGTGGGTGTGGTTTTTTGGGTGTGGTGGTGAATGGGGCGGAGAGAGAGAGAGAGGAGAGAGAGGAGGAGAGAGAGAGAGAGAGAGAGAGAAGAGAGAGAGGAAGAAAGATGGAGAGGAAAAGAGGAGAGGAGAGAGAGTTGGGGGAGGAGTTAGAGAGGGGGGAAAAAGAGAGGAGGGAGTTGAGAGAGAGAGAGAGAGAAGAGAGAGAGAGCAGGGCGGAGCAGAGGAGGGGAGGGGAGCGAGAGAGGGGAGGGGAGAGGGAGAGAGGGGAGAGAGGGGGAAAGAGGAGGGGCAGGAGAGGAGGGGAGAGGGGGAAAAAGAGAGAGAGAGAAAAGAGTGAGAGGAGAGAGGAAGAGGGGCGAGAGGGGAGAAGGAGAGAGGGGAGAGAGAGCGAGAGAGAGGGAGAGAGTGAGGGAGGAGCGAGGCGAGGGGGGAGAGCAGGAGAGCGGAGAGAGGAGAGCGGGGAGAGAGGAGCAGAGAGCGGCGATTGTTTTTGGTGTGGGGTTGTGTTTTTTGTGTGTTGTGTGGGGGGGGGGGGGGGGGGGGGGGGGGGGGGGGGGGTGGGGGGGGGGGGGGGGGGGGGGGGGGTGGGGGGGGGGGGGGTGGGTGGGGTTTTGTGTGTTGTTGGTTGTGTTTGGGGGGGGTGGGTGTGTGTTGTGGTGTGTTTTGGGGTTTTGGGAGTGTTGTGGGGTGTTTTGGGGTTGGTGTGGGTTTTTAGTTTTGTTGTGGTGTGGGGTGTGTGTGTGTTGGTGTGTTTGGGTGGTGGTTTGGGGTGGTGTTGGTGGGTTGTGTGTGAGGGGTGGGGGTTTTTGGGGGTTTTGGGTGTGGGTGAGGATTTGGGGTGTGTTTCTTTTCTTCATCATGGGGGGGTGTGTTGTTGTTTTTGTTGTTTTGGTGTTTTATGTGGTTGGGTGTTTCTATGTTGTGGGTTCTTTTTTGATTTGTTTTTTTTTTTGTTATTTGGTGTTTTTTTAGTGAGTTTTTTTTGGTTGGGATGTTTATTGTTTTTTTTGTTAATTTTATTTGGGGGTGTGTTTTGTTATTTTTTGTGTTGTTTAGTTATTTGGTTTTTTTGTAGTGTGTGTTTAGGTGTGTTTTTTCAATCTCTCTATAACTCTATTACACGCATTTTTATTATATATATTTATATAATATATATATATATATAATATATATATAAAAAGATATTTAAATAGATATTTATAATTTATAATATATATATATATAGATATTATTTATATATAAATATATATTTATAATATATTATATATATATATATATTATATATTTAATAATTATATATTATATGTATCATTAATTATTTATTTACAGCTACATACACAATTATTATATATATATATAATATATATATATTTAAAATATATATAGATATATATATATATATATATATATATATCTGTATATATATATTTATATATAAGAATATATCTATATATATATACATATATTATGTATATAACACATAACTATGGATTATATATATATAATATATAAAATTAATATAATATAATATAATAATACTTTTATATATATATATAATATATTATAATATATATAATAATCCATATACATATCCATATATATAGATATATAAAATATATTATATATATACTAAAATAATATAATCATACATAATATATATATACTATATTATATATAATTATATATAATAATATTTAAATCTATATTACATATACAAGACTATATATATATTTATATATATATATATATATATTATATATTTATATATATTTGTAATAAAAATAATATTTTTATATATATAATAACAATATATATCTATATATCTATATAATAAAATAATATAATAATGATAAATATATATAATATATACACAGCCACCACACACACAACACCACAACCCTCACCACCCACCCCACAACACACACACCCCTTCCACAACACATATATATATTATAGATATATATATATTATATATATATTATATTTATGTATATAAAGAATGTATATATATGTATATATAAATATAGTTTGATATATACATGCATGTAGTTATATATATTATATTTTATGGATATTTGATATATAAATATATATAAATATATATTATACATAATATATTATAATATATAGTATATATTTGTTTAATATATATATATTTAAATATACCATATATATATTACTATTATTATAATTAATATAACCTATATATATTGTAAATTATATATTATATATATATTATATAGTGAATATTTATATATATAATTTATGATCACCACACACACACACACAAACACACACACACATATATATATATATTATATAATATGAATGTTTTATAGTATATGATATGAGTGATAATTGATGGATATATATATATATAGATAAACATATTATATATATGTCGTGGAGATGATATATATATAGATAATATATATATATAATATATATAATAGTATTAATAATTTATGTTATATATAATATAAAATATTTAATATATATATATATATGTAATTATTTAGTATATTTATATATTATAAATATTATATATTATTATATATATATATTATATATATGATATATATATATATATATATTATATATTATATTATATATATACATACACACTACACACACAACACCACACACACACAATACTAAGTATACACACATAATTACATATATACATATATATATATATACTATATGTAAATAAATATATATAATATATCTATATATAATATTGATTAATATGCTATAATATATATTATATATATACATTATTCTCATGAAAAATATACATATACTATATATATCATCTATATATTATATTATGCATTAAATATTAATAATATATTTAATCTTATACATATCATATAGTATATAGTTACCTAAGTATATATATTTAACTATATATATATAATAACTCCTATATATATATAAATCATATATATTATATATATATTAATATAATGCAATGTTATATGTTACAAATTGTATATATTTACATATTATATCATATGTATATGTATATCAATTAATACTATCACATATTATATATATCTCATACTATACCTAAATATATATATTTATATAACCTAACACCAATAAAAATTTTATCATATAATACATATATATATATCACAATATATATACTATACTATATATATCAATCAATATATATAACCTATATAATTTACCACACACACACAGCCCACATCACACACACACACATCAATAATATCACACACTATATATATAAATCTATATATATATAATAACAATATATGTATATATATATATATATATATATATATATGTGTTGATATAAATATTTGCCCTATATATATATGTATATGTATTCTGAATATATATTTGTTTGTGTGTGTCTGTGTATGGTTTACTTAATCATATAAATGTTTACGCAAAATTACTTCAGTTCATGCTAAAATGATGGAAGTTGATAGTGCATTGCCGTAGACTTCTTTAAGCCTTAGGAACACGGGGACCAAAAAATTAAGAATATCATATCTTGTTTTTTTCCTTTTTTTGTAATATACAGTTATTAGCAATGCTGCATTGATATAGGTGTATAAAATACTTCCCTGATTCCGAGGTTTATTATATTCAGTACTATACTCTCGGGTATGTTTTACATACATAAACACACACACACACACACACACACACACACACACACACACACACACACATATATATATATATATATATATATATATATATATATATATATATATATGCGTGTATATGTATGTATATATATACATATATGGTTAATTATCTATCTTTCACATTATTGTCCACATTAAATACGAATACTGAATATAAATATTAACAGTATTTTCATTTTCATGAACTTGTACAAAATCATTTTAAGTCCTCAAGCACGGCTGTGCATTTGTAAATTGAAGCTTTGTATCCGTAGGTTTATTCCAAGAATGTTTTAAGGAGTAACTCATGTATTCAACATTTTTATGTTGAATAAACAATAACTTATTTATTTAACAGTCAACGTATATATCTTTAAGTACACAAAGTGCCTCAGGGTATTGCTGCTTAGCACACACGTTGATACGCTGTTATGTATGAATATAAGTATATTTACATCTAAACACTTTTGCAATACTCCCTCTCTTTATTGTG
>NW_028234429.1:34581566-34584066 GCF_977035675.1 Penaeus japonicus | reverse complement strand
TTAAAGTGTATCTTTGATATGAATATAATAAATGGTTTCTCGACCGCAATCCTACACACTGCCAGAGCAATTTTAGAGATCGGAATCTTTAACTTCTTTCGAAATCTCCAAGTCGTGACACGCTGGGAATATTGGTGCAACCCACTTCCATCCACCCATTGCACGCTTGGTAAACAAACAACATGTCATCAATAAGTGCATGTGACGCCTTGGTACAGACCAGTTACAGAACTTGATGCAAAAAAAGCGAATGTTGACGAGAAGGCTGTGCCCCTTGACCTCCCCGTGGGAACACTGCGGTGGTCGCGCAGGTGTGGGTGGGGGTGGGGGGGGGGGGTCCAGATGAGAGACAAGAGGGCGGTTTGTCGATGAAAACAACAACAATAACAAAAACAAGGAGGAAGGGCCTACCGTGACAGCGTGGGAGTATATAAGACCATTGGTATTCCTTCCAAAGTGTCACCATCCTCCGACATGCAGTCCCTGGTAAGGCAAAATCCTCCTTGCTCTGATAATTCAGTTCTTCATGAATCATCTATCTCTTCGCTGATCGAACACCTGTGTTTTGATCAACGACAATATCTGATTCTCTTGGTGTTGATTTGAGTTTTAACAGTAAACTCGACAGATCATTATTAGTTGTCCCTGCTTTGATGCGACAATCAACCAGCTGATAAAACATATTTTATCAGTATTCGTCGAACTGTTATCCTCTTTTAAATCGGTAATTACCATTCAATAATCGGGTTACCTTGTCAAAAAAACTATAAAAAATGTACACTATGTTTTTTTTCCCGTAAATCAAAGTCAAAATAATCTTCCGTATTGTCCGGTATGTGATTTCATTTATAAATGGCTTGTTACATCATCATACTCTGTGGCGCTCGATTTTCCAATGATATGTCAGAAGATTCTTAAATTTGATTTCATTTCTCCGTCCCATCATCATTTTCGTTTATTGGTCAGTCTATCTGCTAATGTCATGGTGGTAGGTTGGTGCAATTTATACTTGCAATATTTTTCGATTACATTTCTAGGTAAATTTCATAGTACTGTGCTATGCCAATGTTGATAGATACGTAATTACATGGGTCAGTAATGCACTATATGATGTGTAAATTAACCGGCATATTATATTATATTATTATTATTATTATTTTATTTTTGTATTGCCAAACTCTGATTGGCATGTGCACAGTAAAGATATTACGAGAAACTAAATCAGGTAAAAAAAAAAAAAAAAAAAAAGTGTGCCAATTAATTCACATGGAATCAAATATTACATTACAAATCGTTACCTTATATCATATACATACATATACATATACATATACATATACATATACATATATATATATGTATATATATGTATATATATGTATAAATGCATATATATATATATATATATATATATATATATATATATATATATATATATATATATATATATATATATGTGTGTGTGTGTGTGTGTGTGTGTGTGTGTGTGTGTGTGTGTGTGTGTGTGTGTGTATGTGTATATGCACACACACACACACACAAACACACACACACTCACACACACACACACACACACACACACACACACACACACACACACACACATATATATATATATATATATATATATATATATATATATATATATATATATATAATCTATATATATATATATATATATATACATATATATAATATATATACATACATATATATATATATATATATATATATATATATATATATATATATATATATATATATATACATATACACACACATAAACATATGTGGGTGTGTGTGATATAATCATTACCTTCCCTTTACCTCCGCAGGTTCTTATCCTATCGGCAGCCGTTGCTGTATCCGCTGCCCCGCAGGGGTACAGCCTGCCCACACCACCCGGGCCAAACGTGAACCTGGCAAGCTGCGGTAAGGGACAGGTGCGGCACGTGGACGGCAGATGCGTGACACCCCGAATCAACGAACGCGTGTTCTTGTACAACGCCCCACCGAACCCAAAACCCAACACCCCGGCCCCATACATCCCAGAACCCAAGGTAGACCGCAACGTGCTGTTTATCAAACTCGCCGAGAAGCAGGTTCAAGACCCAATTGTGGTACCACCCCCAAGGCAGGATCAGGTGGTGTATATCCTCAATAAGGAATCAGAACAAGGACGGCGTGTAATCGAAGTGCCCGCTCCTCCCCCCTCAGACCCTGAGGTTTACTTCGTCAACTACGCTGCCGGTGAAAACCCAACCCTTCCTGGTGGAACCAGTCTCCAGAGCGCCCTGACGACAGCTATCAACGCCGAAGGCCAAGTCATCACTGGAAAGGCTGGTGGTTTCGGAGGCAGCGGAAGTGGTAGCTTCGGAGGCAGCGGAAGTGGTAGCTTCGGAGGCAGCGGAAGTGGTAGCTTCGGAGGCAGCGGAAGTGGTAGCTTCGGAGGCAGCGGAAGTGGTAGCTTCGGAGGTAGCGGAAGTAGTAGCTTCGGAGG
>NW_028234429.1:34574066-34576566 GCF_977035675.1 Penaeus japonicus | reverse complement strand
TTCAATAAAAAAGAAAGGAATTCTCGTGGAAGAAGTGAAGGGTCTTGGCCAAAGGGAAGCAGGGCGGGGCTGGAAAACCGGGCCGGTTGATCGGGAAATAAAAAAGAAGAAAATGTTGGGCTGGTTGGTGAAAGGACGGAAGCAAGATAAGTGTTCTGGGGAGGATGACAAAATAAGATAGAGAGAGAGAGAGAGAGAGAAAGAGAGAGAGAGAGAGAAGAATCATAGTAGCGTATTTCCGAGGTTGCTGTAGAGTAAGAAAATGATTCTGAGAATGATGAATATTCAGTTCCGAGAATCGTTAAAAAGAAAAGAATGAAAGTATATTTTCAAGAGCTGCGTAATAAAAAAAAAGTATTGCAAAATAACATTATTCAAAATGCCCATATTTTCTCAAGTAAAGGAAAGTAGCCTCAAAGATGATGAAAAAGTGAAAGGTTAAAAGTAAGATAAACACGCATACAGATACACCTCGGAAGTAAGAATAATAATCTTATTAGAACTGTTATAAAGACGTGGAAAAATGTAAACAATATGATAGTTTTACATTATGATAGCGAGAGGAATAAGATTTTAAGATTGGTATAAAAAATAATCAGTCACGTTCACGGCAGCTGTGGTTCTTGTGGTGAGCGCTGATGTGCACGTAATGATGTAGCTAGTGTGAAGTCAAGTGGATTATTTAGTTCAGAGTGATGCTTGGTAATGAGAGATGAGTGTGATATTTGTAGGCCAAGAGATCCATTCATGTGGAGAACATGACGTGTTGCGTGTGACTGGTGTTACAACAGGCAGACGGAGCGGTGTAATGGCGATACATGTGTGGCATATTAACTGGATTTGACAGGTGTGAGAGTACTTCAATGGAGAATGACTAATGTTTTTTTTTTTCTTTTTTTTTCTAGTTGGCAATGGAAAATGTCAGTACACTTAATTACAAGAATAAAAAAGATAACTTTCATCTACAATGTTTGTCTAACAGCGTTATGGTCGGAGCTTTGCTCCAGGTTTAGTTCATTTACATACGTGAGATATGTTTGTATGAGCGTCCAGCCTCAGACCAAGAAATATGATAATTAGTCACTGATGTTATGCTGTCCAGATGCAACAAATTGTAAATGATGGTGCATATTTTAAGTGGGTTAATGTGACAGGCTCACATTTCTGTGTCGTTCATGCAAGAACATTTCCAGAATGACATGTAGATTAATGGGCAAGAGAAAACATTGTAATTTACGCTAATTCATTTTACACATTTTGTGAATATTTATTTCTTATAAGACGTTATGCATAATCTCAAATTTAAAATTCTTATCCACATCTGAGTAATGAAACACAGCACGCAAAACGACTTTGTACTTTCACCTCCTCGTAATTTTCCACCTAGTTAATACAGTGAACCGCCATACGTCACGAAGTAGATGTACCCATTGCAATATGTATCACTGCTCGCTGTAGGTGAGGGAATAACCCCATTAATCCTTCCCAAACTACGAAAGCCAGCATGATATTACGACCTGCAATTTTTACCCGTCCCCATGACCGTCCACGACCCAACTGAGGATACCACAACATCGGCGGGTGAAATGTGTGGGGTAACACCTAGTCTCGCTCACCTCTTTCCCACACGCTGCCTTTGTTCACATCCACCTAAGCACTCGCTGGATTAGCGGGTCTTTTCCCTGGTCTTGTTGAATGGCAATCATTTTGCAATGAGAGTTATGTAATATTTTTGAAAAGAAATATTCTGTTTTTATTTGTTACTAATTCGAATGTAGTTTAAATGTATCAGGACAATATTTGAATAAAGATAGGAATGTGTACTGACTTTGATTTACTGTATAGTATGAGTCTGTAGGATTAGCAAACACAACTAAAGCCTCAGTGATTTGAATCAGTCGGATTATACGGTTAATCAGACCAAAGAGTGACCCAAAAAGAACCTCCGAGCTTAATCTTTATCGGGGCCATGAAGTTAGAGGTGAGATAGCTGTATGTGATGGCCACTCACTGTGATTATTTCTGTAACGCTATTTAAGTTCTAGACATAATCATATATACATGCACACATACATTCATACATACATATATGCATACATACATACATACATAGACGCATGTACACACACACACACACACACACACACACACACACACACACACACACACACAGACATATATATATATATATATATATATATATATATATATATATATATACATACACACACACACACACACACACACACACACACACACACACATATATATATATATATATATATATATATATATATATATATATATATATAATGTGTGTGTATATTTCTGTGTGTCTGTGTGTGTGTGTGTGTGTGTGTAGGTATATATATAAATAATATATAATATATATATATATATATATATATATATATATATATATATATATATGTGTGTGTGTGTGTGTGTGTGTGTGTGTGTGTGTGTGTGTGTGTATTTATGTGTGTGTATATATATATAT
>NW_028234429.1:34539066-34541566 GCF_977035675.1 Penaeus japonicus | reverse complement strand
GCTCCCTCTGCCCTGAACCGGCTTGTGGCATTCACCTACTCCGACCTCCGCGTGTCTTCACAGGGGAAGATGGAGGTTAGTGAGAGGGAATCTAGCAAAGAGAGAGAGAAAAAAAAAAGGTCTGTTACCTACATTTTCCTCCTTCCTTCAAAGGTGATCTTCGCGAAACTTGGACTCTTCTGCCTCGGAAAATTAGCATTGTAAAGTTTTTGTAAACAAACATATGTTTTTTTTTTTTTATCTATTTTTATTCTTAAAGTTGCTAATAATTGGTATAACAAAATTGTTACTAATGATAGTGATATTGATTATAATGTCAATAATATAGTTAATGATTATAATGGAATTGATAATAATGACATGAAAAAAGATGACAGTAATGGTAATAAAGACATCAATAATATTGCTAATTATGATAATGATATCAGTGATAATGCTAATGATAATAATGATGATGATAATGACAATAATCATAATAATGATAATGATGATTATAATAATAATGATGATAATGACAATAATCATAATAATGATAATGATGATTATAATAATAATGATGGTAATGATACTACTGCTACTAGTAATACTAATAATAATACTATTGATGATAATAATGGTAATGATAGTGGTGATGATGATAATAATAATACAAATTACAGTGACCACATTATTTACCGACATCATCAGTGCAAGTAACAGCTGCTATCATTACCATGGTCATAATAACATTCTCTTAATTATCACTTCTCTAGTTACTACTACTCTTTCTATAAAGATATGTTTTACATTTTCTCTTACCGCTCTGGAACCTATATTTTTACTGGCTTGTTATCTTCAATACTGCAATTAGCTTTTACTTCTTATTATTAGCTATATCATCATCATCATTCTTTATCGTTATGTTATAAGTGGTCGGATCATTATTGGTAATTTTATCATTATTGTTGTTATATTAGGTCTTTATCTTTTATGATGGTGATCGTGATTATTATAACTATTATTATTTTTATCATTTTTATCATCATCATCATTACCAGTATTATCATTTTCTTCCTCCTCATTATTATTACCAGCATTATTTTCTTTATCGTTGTTATCCTTCTTTAATATATGTATTAATGTATTAATGTATCATTATCATTATCATCATTATTTTTGGTGTTAGTGTTATAGATATTTGATATTTTATGATCATTATCAATGTTATTATTGTCATAATTATCATTATTGTTCTTATTATCATTGTTGTTGTTACTATTATTATCATTGCTATCATTGTTCTTATGCTTGTGTGTGCTGTTTTATTATGACTATTATTCATATTGTTATTGGGATCAGTATCACTATCGTAATTAATAGTATTGTGCATGTGTTTGTGTGTGTGTTTATGTGTGTGTGTGTTTGTGTATGTGTTTGTGTGTGTGTGATTCAACATATAGAAGTAGGTAGCATTATTTATATGAGGATTATCATTTTATTATTATTATCATCATCATTAATAACATTATCATAATCATCATTATCATCATCATTTTCATTATCATTTTTGGTATTGTTGTTGCTGTTATTGATTTGTTATTACTACCAGTATCATTATTTTTGTTATCATTATGATCATTATCATTACCATTATAATCAATAATACAACTATTGTTATCATGTATTGTTTTATTGTCATTATAGTTATCATAAAAAAATATATCATCATCACTGTTATTATGATTATTTTCATTACGATTATTCCTATTATTTTTATCATTATTATCTCTATTACCCTTATCTTCATTATCATTATCATCACACCATCATCTTCATCATCACCATCGTCTTCACCTGTGTGTGAATGTGTGTTTGTATGTATGTGTATGTGTGTGTGAATGAAAGTATGTAGACTTATGTACAGGTACTGTGAGAATCAGAGAAAGTGTGTGTGATGTGTTCCAAATATCGGTTTATTTAGTTGTTTCTCCAGTCACTCATGTTTCATTCATATGTATGCAGGCACAGCGGAAATTCATGTCTGCATCTAAATCTTCATGACTACGAGATAGGAAAAGTAACTGTGGGAAATATATTGGCAGAGGGCATGGTGAAGCCAAATGAAATCCTGAGCATAAACAATGTACTAGTAGTGCCTTGTCAATTAGAATGTCTGTCAGAATTCACATGAAATGCATTTGTGCAGTTCAGCTTCTCTCTCTCTCTCTCTCTCTCTCTCTCTCTCTCTCTCTCTCTCTCTCTCTCTCTCTCTCTCTCTCTCTCTCTCTCTCTCTCTCTCTCTCTCTCTCTCTCTCTCTCTCTGTTGCCATTAGCCATGATCTAATTACTCTAGACAGAGTGCCATTCATTTATTCATATACACGTCTATATTTATCAATATATGTTTGCAAAGCGAAAGTGAATCTATTCGAGTGAAACGAACTGGAGTAAACTGAATCACTGTAAAAGCAAGAGAAAGTATCCGAGAAAGTGAACAGAGACCTGACTGATCTGTCACTGA
>NW_028234429.1:34471609-34474109 GCF_977035675.1 Penaeus japonicus | reverse complement strand
CTCTAGGTATTATTTAAGGCAGTGATTCCCAACCTTTACACCTTGGAGGAACCCCTGTAATAATTTTTCATATTCCAAGGAACCCCTATATATAGTATTAATTCTATGCATAGCATTTGCTCTCATTACTAGTATATACATTGTACTGACTGACACGTACGAGTATGTTGGTGTCTGGAGACTGTTTGTGACGTGTTGTTGAGTAGATTACGAATTAATGAATTAAGATCACTGCAAATTATAATAGCACATAATTTATTTTACGGTTTCTCACGGAACCCCTGGTGATGGTCGGGGGAGCCCCAGGGTGCCGCGGAACTCTTCCGTTGGGAATCACTGACCTTTACACCTTGGAGGAACCCTGTAATAATTTTCATATCCAAGGAACCTCTATATAGTATTAATTCTATGCATTGCATTTGCTCTCATTATAGTATATACATTGTATGATGGACACGTACGGAGTATGGTTGGAGTTCTGGAGGATGTTTGTGATCGTGTTGTTGAGTAGGAGGTTACGAATTTGAAATCTAAGATCACTGTCATATTGTAATAGCACATAATTATTTTACGGTTTCTCGCGGAACCCCTGGTGATGGTCGGCGGAACCCCAGGGTTCCGCGGAACTCCGGTTGGGAATCACTGATTTAAGGCCTAGTTCCCGAAAGTTTTACACTTATGTTTTAGGCAAACTCGCTCGGTATAAATGACGTTTTCGTCGACTGTAGAGAAACAGAGAATATCGTGGTAAAGGGATAATATATCAAGCATATGATGCATTAGCAGTACAGACAAAGGAAATAAAAATGCAACGACCACACAGTATTGGCCGCTAATAAATAGATTAATAATGCAAATAACTTTAATTGTTTTCAGTTGTGCAGTAAACTTGTTACTTTTTTTTTTAGAAGGCTAAGATAATCCATTTACCTTCATTAACTGATATTCAAACCCATTTTCTTTTTCTCCATTTTTTTTTCTCGTGCAATGCAAGCCATAATGACTTCAAAAGCTAAAGCGACATCAATGTTAACGAGCGGAGAGGTCATGTACGCACATCAACGTCTTGACAAAACGGAAATGCATTAGAATGCGTATGTGCGTCGCTTTAGATATATGGATATGAATTATTTTATTCTTAGCATTATCATCAGTGTCATTTACATTATCTTTATCATTATCATTGTAAGTCCTATTTTTCAAATCAATGATAGCCTTTTATATTTTTATTAATATGATCATTCTCAATTACATTATTCTTATCATCATTCCTCTTCTCATCATAACTCTTGACACGGCTGCTCGGTTGGCAACTGTAGTCTAGAACACTAGATCACTCATGTCCTTATATATATCTTTTTTTTGAGATTTTCTATAAACTTTCAAAATAAAGTTACATTGTTATAATTTACATTTTTTCTCATGATATCAAGTAATTGCGAATGCGAATATTTTTAAAATAATGAGCGAAATATTCAATCCATCACTGATGTACACACACACACACATACATAGACATTTATTCATCTGTGCATTTATTCTTGTGTGTATATTTGTATATATATAAATAAATATATATATATATATATAATATATATATATATTATATATATATATTATATATATATATATATATATTTGTATATATTTATTTATTCATTGATCTATATTCATTTATTGATCTATTCATATACCCATCTTTATATATATATATATATATATATATATATATATATATATATATATATATATATATATATATATATGCTATTATATGTATGTATAAATATATATATATAAATATATATATATATATATATATATATTAATATATATATATAGATTAAATATAATATATATATTAATATATATATATATATATATAACTATATATATATATATATATATAGATATATATAATAATATAAAATATCATCCTATATATATAAATTTATATAAATAATCCATTCATATATACAATATAATCATATATATATATATGACTATATATATATAAAATATATATAATATATATATTATAGTATGTGTGTGTGTGTGTGTTGTGGTGTGGTGTGTGTGTGTACAAAAATCACAAATATAGATATTTATATCATATATATATATATATCTATGTGTGTGTGTGTGTACGGGTGCGTGTGTGTGTTTGTGTGTGTGTACATAAATATATATATAGTTAATTTATATATATGTATATTAAATAAACAATATAACATATCATATATATAAAACATAATATCTATATAACATATATATAATATATAAATATATATATATGTATATATATGTCTATATATATAAATATTAGATCTATATTTATTTATATAAAAAATAAATTATATTATATATATATATAATATATATAGTGTTATAAAAATCATAAAATATATATATATATATATATATATCTACATATATATACTATTTACATATATATATATATATATTTATATATATATATATATATCCATATATAAAAACA
>NW_028234429.1:34444109-34446609 GCF_977035675.1 Penaeus japonicus | reverse complement strand
AATTTTGTGTGTGAGAGAGAGAGAGAGACTGATATATATATATTATATATATATATATATATATATATATATATATATATATATATATATATTATATCATTATGTATATATATAAATATATATATAATATATATTTTTATTCTCACCCCCCCCCCCCCTCCCCCCACCACCCCCCCCCCTACCCCCTCCCCATATATATATCTATATATAATATATATATATATATATATATATATATATATATATATATATATATATATATATATATATATATATATATGTATATATATATATATATATATATATAATATATTATATAAATATATATATATATATGTATATGTATATATATGTATATATATATATATATATATATATGTATATATATACATATATATGTATATATATGTATATATATATATATTAATCTATTCATATGGGAGGAGCGTGCGTATGGATATTTGTGTGTTTGTATCTGTGTGAGTGTGTGTGAATTGGTGTACACGAGTGTTTGTGGGCAACTATTACGTAAATATAAGACAGTGAAAAATATGAATAAAGCAGATGGAGCGATAGCAAAGTAATGTTAAAAAAACGTATTGTGTATAAATGTATTCCAGTTTATTTCCGCATAATCTTATACACTTCACAACACCAATTTTATCATAATCGTAAACTTAGGCTGACATTTATGAATTGATGTCCGGATTAATGCTTAACTGTTTTCACCTCAAAGCACTGTGCCAACTGAAGTTACGGTGAAACTTGACCTTTCTTTGGAATAACAATGATACTGCTGCCACCGCTAACTCCCATATCAACAGCACTAGCCACTGAACCGTTGCGCTGTGCCTTGTAAAACCATTTTTTACTTCCAAAACCATTGCCAACTCCAAAAGTATTGATATATCTTAAAATGTTTTTGTTGCTGTAACTATTACTGTTACCAAAGATAGGTGAGCCTTGAAAACTGTTGCTGCTTCCGAAACCGATGCAGCTGCCGAAATCATTGTTTATCCTTAGAATCCCATAACTTTATCAATCATTGATATATTCTAGCCCAATGCTGCTTTTAAAATGATTGCGGATGCTGTGGATACTAGAGATAAAATTACTGCTGCTCAAACCACTTGATAAGTTAGAAGTACCAGGACTGCTGATCACGAGTGGTGGCTGCTACCTTGAGTATCTTTTGATCCTCATCCGATTGCTCCTTCTGTGGAAAAGTTACAGTAATGGGATCTGGTCCTTGTCCGTCTTCAGGAGAAAAGGTAAACAAGAGGTTGGTGTCCCTGTGGTTGTTGTTGTTGTTGTGTGTAGATAGATCAATAGTTAGGCATAAATTGTATTGTACATATTCAGATGTTTTCTACAATATTCTTAACGATTATATGTATATTAGTTATTGTTATCCCAATAATTTTATACGTAGTTTGAGCAAAAGCAATGGTGGTAACAAGTCCAGCTGCATTATAGCTAATTATGCCAATGTTGTATCATTTGTAGTTCAACAGAACATAAGCGGATCAAGTATATTTAAAATTACTAATCATATGGAGTAGTAGAATTAGTAATATAATTTTGATTGTGATATATAGATAGCAATTAATTGTGCAAACATATGTATATTAGGTGAAAAGATATGGATTTTCCATCATATATTACACTTTGAGATTACACAAACTCGCGAGGTATACCTTAATCTGATCAATATTCATAGCTACAAATGTATTATATCAAACATATATAGGGGTATATGTCTAAATTGAAGACAAAAAGTATAAGGATCATAATTTGCAGGATACACATTTATGTTTGTAAAATTTGATTTTATTAACAACCATAGGAAATCACATAATTCACCTTGGAATATGTACTATACAAAAATATTTCAACTACTACGGTGAATCCATTTTATTACAATATTCTGAATAATGGTTTCACCTTAACGTGTTGTGTATACGTGTGGTAACGATGAGACTTGTCCATTTGATGGAAGAGTCACGATACCACTACCACCATTAAGTCCGAAACCATTGTTACTATTTCCCAGGACAGATGTGCTTTCAATGCTGTTGCTACTGCCGAATCCAAAACCATTGCTGCCTCCTTGGGAAATGCTGTTTTCAAAACCATTGTTTCCTACAAAACCATTGGTACCTACGAAACCATTGTTGATTCCGAAACCATTGCTGCCCCCAAGAGCAGTGCTTGCAAAACCACCGTTCGTACCGGGAAGAGAGCCTTCGAACCCATTGGTTCTGAAGCCGTTGCCACTTTCAAAACTACTGATGCCTTCTTGCCCATTGCTGCGTCCAAAGGTACTGCTGCTGCCGATACCATTGTTAATCCTCAGAACACCAGAGCTTCCAACACCATTGCTGCTTTCAAAACCATTGTTGCTGCTTTGAATACTAGAACTGAAACCACTTCTGCCTCCAAAACCGTTGCTATTTCCAATACCAATGCTGCCTCCAGCACCATTACTGCTCCCAAAACC
>NW_028234429.1:34429109-34431609 GCF_977035675.1 Penaeus japonicus | reverse complement strand
GTCCGAAGTTCTACACAGGTGAAACGGGTAGAGAGCTGGAAAAAAGAATAACTGAATACAAACGCGATGTCAGGTACGCTAGAGAATCGAATACGTGTTTTGTTCATATGCGTGATGCCGGTCATTAACAAATCGACAAATGCTTACGAAAGAAAAATGCTTGAATCTCTTTAAATTAAAAAGATTCCCAATTTTAACTTGAGTGCTGGACAATGGCGGTTGGATGATCTTACCTCCTTTTTAGTGGGGAAAGCATTCCCTAGATTAATTGACCTTAAACATCCTTCGGTGACCTGAGTCAGCCCTTGTTCCTACTGTCATCCTTTCCCTATATATTCTTGTCAAAATTTCCTTCTACTATCCATTTTTTTATTGCTTACGCCTGATGGCGAACTTTCTTTAAAAGTTCGAAACGTCGCGAGTTTTGCCTTTCAATTTGTGGCAGTTTTTTTTTTTTATTATTATTAATTCTGTTATGTGCACGTTACTGTGTTTGTGTTTTTTTGTGATTCATATATATATATATATATATATATATATATATATATATATATATATATATATATATATGTGTGTGTGTGTGTGTGTGTGTGTGTGTGTGTGTGTGTGTGTGTGTGTGTGTGTATGTCAGATATTTGTCCTTGTTATCAATAACGTTTTTAAATATTTGACAATTTATCTAATGTAGTAAAAGGTACGTATGTCTAATCTGAGCTAATCATTTTTTTTTCAGATGATTATACTTGGTGTTGTGGCTGTGGCATACGCTGCACCTCAGGGGTACAACTTGCCAACTCCCTCTGGTTCCTCTCTGAGTCTAGGGAGCTGCAGTGAGGGTCAAGTGTTACATTTGGACGGTAGATGTGTGACTCCGCAGGTTAACCGTCGTGTGTTCTTGTATGACATTCCGCGAAACACTGAAGCTGCTGGTCCTCCACCTATTATCCCTGAACCTACCGTTGAGACTAACATCTTGATCATCCGAACCCCTGAAGAAGTGGTTCAAGATCCCATTGTCGTTCCTCCTCCAAGACAAGAGCACGTCGTGTACATTTTGAATAAACAATCTGGAAAGGATGCACGAGTGATCGAGGTCCCAGCTGCTCCCCAGACTGCCCCTAAAGTTTACTTTGTAAATTATGCTGAGGAGGAAAACCCGTTTCTTCCCAGCGGAGTAGACTTGCGAACTGCTTTGAGCGCAGCGGAAGAGATAGGGAGTGATAATGATAGTGTAAACCAAGATTTTGGTGTTGTCAGTGAATTCGGCAGCAATTTAGAACCTTTTGGTAATTTGGAAGTGAGTGAGGATCTCGGAAACACGAATAGTTTCGAATTCAGTTATGATAGCAACACTGAAGCCAACACTGATTTTGGAGGACATGGCAATTCTAACTTAGGAAATATTATTAATCTATCAACAATATCTACAGATGTGGACACTAGTAATGGATTTGAAACAAACAACGGAAATTTTGAGGGCATCAGCATTTTGAGTAATACCAACGGTTTTGGAATAAATGATAATTTTGAAATCAGTGGTGCATTTCAAAGCAATGCTGATTTCGGTCTTGGGGATATTCAACAGGATAGCACTTTTTCAATTCTTTAGACATATGCTGTAAAAGCCAGTGGAGTTTCACTATTATTGGTAGACATTAGGTTGAGGTAAAATTATAATGAAATGATCATTATAATGAAAATTCTTTTGAATTTTAGTTAAATAAACTAGAAAACTGTGATATCCATTGTTTACAATACATGATTGTGTCTAAAATTCTACACAAAAACAGGAATAGTTTAACATTTGTTCCTTGCAATTGAAATGTGACCTGAACTAGACCTGACCCAGAGCCTCGTCATTCAGAGAACTAGAATATCACCTTGGTACATTTGCAGTATTTCATTACTGTCATTCATTGTAAGTTACTTTTGTACTCAGCCTTCAATAAACTTTTTTTTAAATAATTTCTCTGGCTTAAGTATTTTTTGACGACAAAACACAGCATTTCTGAATTTGTTCCTGCCAGCTGAATCATGTTTTGTACTTATATTGAACCTACCCCAGAGCAATATCAGCTGGGTAAGCTGATTTGTAGAATTTGCTAGTTTTGTATTTGTCTGTGTTTGTATGTGTTATAAAATATTTCTGCATAATGACTCATTATATAACACTATCCGTTAGGACATACTTATACATTCGAGCAATAGTTTAAGTTAGGATTGTTAGAAAATTATATAACAAAGGAATACAAGAAAGGAAATATAGTGTTACTGTTTTATTCAAAATTTGTGCATTACATTACGAGATAGAAATCAAGAAAATAAATCTTGAAGCAATGAAGCATGATTTTAAGTTTACTCTGCATAGTTATAAGAATGCAACGTGCTATTCCTGTTGACATATGTGGAACCATCTGTTGACAACATTTAATTTACGTATAGCGGTTGTAACACTGCTAATGTGCGAAAACCACAAACATATAACGATTGCATTACGATT
>NW_028234429.1:34379109-34381609 GCF_977035675.1 Penaeus japonicus | reverse complement strand
ACATTTTTGCATCCGCCAAAACTTCCAAGTGTTTCTCTTGGGATAATTTCTAAGTAAATGCTACTCAAGTTCTGGCTATTTCCTCATAACTGTAATCATGAACTTGACGTAGTCACGAGTTTCGTGGGCATTCTTTTATTTTCAACCATCCAGGTACTTAATTTCGTTAATTGACTTTTATTCCTTCTCTCCTACTTTCGGAAATCTAACCTTACGCCGAAGCGAGTATCATAGTATTTGATGTTGTGTAATTTCTGTCGTGTTTCTTTCTTTCTTTCTCTTTATTCACGTCCGACGGATTTTCACCTTGTTTTCCACTGTATTAGATTTGAAGCTTAGTTTGTACCGTTTAAATCTCGAGACATCTGAATGGATTTGTAATTAAAAATGATTGGCGCTAATATAAGACTGATCACCTTTTAATTTATGTATTCGTTAGTGATCCAACTTGTTTTTAGTGTCTGCGATTTCTTGTATTAACTTCTCTTTAGTTTTTTCTTCCTAGATTTTAGAATATTGAAACGTTGCTAGAACTGAATCATAATGAATAATGATGATGCTAATGGTAATGTTGATTATAATTAAGTAATGATGATAATAAGAATCCTAAATATAGTAATATCAAGTGCAAATAATAATAAAGATGATGATGATGATGATAATAATAGTAATGATAATAATAATAATAGTAATAAGGATAATAATAATAATAATTATAAAAGAGAATAACGATGATGATAATAATATTAATTACAAAGATAATGACTGTAACGATAACAAGGATAAGGATAACGTTAATAATAATGATGCCGATAATGATAGTAAGGATAATGATGATAACAATAATAACAATTCTTTACCATTATTATTATCCTCATCATCCTTATTATTATCATAATTCGTGTTACCATTATCAATATTAATATTAACAATAACGATAAAAGCGATAACAGATAAATAGATAGGTATCTTACCGTCGACCCTGAGTTGAGTGAGTGGAACTAATCCAAGAGATGAATTTACAGTAGTATCCTGTGTCGTGCTCGTCAATGCAAATTGAAAATTAACAAGTCAAATGTGAAGCGCAATGACTCTTTCTTAATGTATGATAAATGATTCTGCAGTAGAAATCAGTATCCTCACTGAATTTCAGTAGAAATTCGGCAAATGTATTAATAATAAAGTATGTAATTAAAATTAACTATCAGTAAATGTATGAAACAATACATAGGCAAGCCGTTCATTGCCACGGCGACACATTCGAAGATCAAATTTACTAAGAGAGAAATGTGCGTGAGGGAATACATTCTTAATTGGGGAAAAAAACAACTTCTTAATTGTAACTTACAGCCACGCTCTGCGACCTTGCTAGTTTGTAGTAATTATATCGAATCAACATTTAATTAATGACAACAAATATCGTAGAATATATCGTTTAATATCGGGAAAGACCTCAGTTAGTATCGATAATTTTGTATGTAAATGGTAATACTTTTGCTTCAACAAATATTCTAACGGACAGACTTTTAAGGACTCTTTTTTACGACAGGTATCGTGGGTGTGGCGTTTAGACATTTGGGCGGGGTTGTATATGAACCTCTACACAGGGAAACGTAATGTGATAACCTGCAAAAACAATGAATAGGTGTCATAAGCTATGATATTTGATCACTTACTCTTTTGCCTCTTTTAAGACTGTAACAAGAATGTAACATGAGCAAGTAAAGGTAAATGAGAAACAGAGTTTTACTTGTTTTGGAAATGTTAGCGAATATTATTGTGTCCGGATCTGCGTATAAAATCAGCTATCTTATTTGAAATATTACATGATATTTATCTTTAGAATACATATAAAAGGAAAGAGAGAGAAACATGTTAAGCCCTTGCCACCAATCGAACGAGCAAAACTTTACGAGTTACGTTAATGTTGAATCTATTTTGAATCTATGTATTTAATCTATCTAATTTTCGTAAAGTTCAATTGCTAAATAATGCGTAATGGCGAAGAAGAAGAAAAATAAATGAGCATACCCTGATTCCCTGGAATGGGGCGAAGCCAAGCGTCTGGCAATGCTGCCCAGGGTAGAATGTAACAACAGAAAACTAACGATACCGATACCTTTTCTCTGTCTATAGACACTTTTGAACCAAAGGAAAAGACAGATTTTGCCTATTGTTTAGTCAGATACCCAAATCGTCTGATCTGAAATAGACGACCTGGCTACAGACAGACACCCTTGTAATTCATTTGTTCAAGATTTCATAGTTCTTAGATTTTTATAAAGATGTGCAAACATGATAGATGATTTTTATTGCTTCATCTTCTGTAATTAAAATTATTATGATTATCATCATTTTTTAAATTAAAGGTCAAAATTTTGTCACAAACACCTAGTGGTTTCTTTCTACACATGTCCACCGACTTTCAAACGAGGAGGATGACATTTATTTGATAAAATATGATTTATCCTTCCTAACAGTTATATCAGAGGCAGTCAGT
>NW_028234429.1:34371609-34374109 GCF_977035675.1 Penaeus japonicus | reverse complement strand
TAACACACATATATAAATGTGAATGTAAATATATATCTATATGTATATCTATCTTTCCATCTATCTATACTCTTTCTCTCCCCCCCCCCCTCTCTCTCTCTCTCTCTCTCTCTCTCTCTACATATATATATAAATATATATATATATATATATATATATATATATATATATATATGCGTTTATATATATATATATATATATATATATATATATATATATATATATATATATATATATATATATATATATATATATACATAGAGAGAGAGAGAGAGGCCGTTGTCGGTGCAAAAACTGTTTAAATCCCTAGTAATATTTCTGTGTAATCAGTCAGCTGACTCATCTAGCTTATCCCCATAGGCAAACATGGTCTAGCTCAAATCCAAGACTGAAATCAGTTTACCTAATATGTCTCGGATTAATTCACTCTTTCTCTCTCTCTCTCTCTCTCTCTCTCTCTCTCTCTCTCTCGTTTTTTTTTTCTCTCTCTCTCGTTTTTTTTCTCTCTCTCTCCTCTCTCTCAATACTCCTAGCGTTAAGGTTGTGCCACATAGCTTTGTAACTGCAGAGTATTATTTTGTGATCTATCAAGCAAGTTCTCTAATCGGTTCATTATATATTTTCCCCATTTCATCATCGTTATACGAAATTTAGATAATTTTCCTTCTCAAATTATCTTGCTGTGAAACTTCCTGTCATTATTATAACACATTGTTCGGGTCCTTATAACATGTCTCCATGCCCAGTGCTAACTACATGCTGGATAATCGCTACGGTTATTACTCTGTATGAAACGCCATGCAGCTTGCCCTCGTGTTTATGTATCTGTGTGTGTGTGTGTGTTTGCGTGTGTGCGTGTGTGTGTGTGTGTTTGTGTTTGTGTATGTGTGTGTGTGTGTGCGTGTGTATGTGTGTGTGTGCGTGCGCGCGCGCGTGTGTGTGTGTGTGTGTGTTTGTGTGTGTGCGTGTGTATGTGTGGGTGTCTTTGTGTGTGTGTGTGTGTGTCCCCTGCTCGCGTATCTTTGTATATGTTTACGTATACATACATGCATACATACAAACATCCATATGTTTGAGTATGTGCGTGATATTCAGAGTATGAATGTGTGACTGGTTATACGAAACTCTCAACGTCCCGCTCCATAGTAACGGTTGGATGTTTTGACATAATCATAAACGGTTTCATTCGAGTTTGAAAAAAGTTCTCGTGAAGTTTTAAGACGCGTATTCCTTGTGTTTAAAGTGTTTAATTTTCTATAACTGTGTTGTCACATCAACACAAGCGGCTATAGCTTGGTTCCTATACATAGCATACAACAGAGTCATTATAGTGTGTTATATGTGCAATCGAAGAACTTGAATGTTTTGTCAAAAATAAGCTAATCGAAATGATAGAATGTAACCTAACAGCAATAACATCAATAACTACTAATTGCATTATCATTAATAGTTCTACAGCTAATAATAATGCCAGTGGTAATGGAAATGTTAATGATGATAGACCAATAGAAATGTGGAAAAAAATATAATGATAAGACATGATGATATGAAATATTTCATGGACTTTATCCTTATACAATTACCCAATCATTTCCGTATATAATCCCTCGTCGCTGTTTCTCTTTCAGTTGATGGCTTACAGTGAGGTGATCCACAACACAGACATACGGATGTATTATGCACACTGAAATTGGCAGTTTTCTCCTGATGAAGTGCTTTCTTCTTTTCGTCTAATAAAGTACATGCATATATGTGCGTATATGTATACATACATATATACATACAAATACTTTCGTCTAATAAAGTACATGCATATATGTGCGTATATGTATACATACATAAATACATACAGATATATATATATGTATATATATATATATATATATATATATATATATATATATATATATATATTAGATAGAAAGAGAGTTTCCGAGCCTCTAAAATGGAATAAGTAATGAATCACTGTTTTTGTTTTTGTTTTTCCTTTTTTAATTCTTCCAAAGAAAGGAATATAATGACATATTTACAGTCATGTCAGTTGGTGTACTGACCTTTGGAGTCAACAGTTAAGGGAAACTGTAGACACTTGAAGGTCGAGAAATGACAAGTCCACTCCCGCCGCTGCCTCCGCTTCCTCCAAAGCCACCGCCGCTTCCAAAACCTCCGCTAATTGCGCTGCCGCCGAGGCTTCCACCACTTCCAAAACCCCCGCTGCCTCCGAATCCACCGCCTGAGACACTACCGACTCCTCCACTGCCTCCGAAACCACCACTTCCTCCACTACTACCAAAACCACCGCCAAATCCTCCACTGCCTCCAAAGCCGCCACTTCCACCAAAACCACCGCTTCCTCCACTACCTCCGAAGCCACCACTTCCACCAAAACCACCGCTTCCCCCACTGCCTCCGATGCCACCTCCGGCACCGCCTCCAATCACTTGACCGCCGCTCTGGGAAGCTGCACTCAATGCACTCTGGAGGTCAACACCGCTGGGAA
>NW_028234429.1:34244109-34251609 GCF_977035675.1 Penaeus japonicus | reverse complement strand
AAGGGAAATAAAGGTTAAGAATATATATATCTTTTTAGTTTCTTTTATTTTTTGTATTACAAGAATATATAGATGGTGCCTTTTGATACCACATTGATTAAAATCATATTAAACATGAATGTTACATTTTAGCTCTATGGTGCACTATAAAGATTCGAGGGAGCAGAAACAACACCGGAGCCCCCACCAAATCCACCTCCAATACCAAATCCACCGCCACTTCCTCCGGAGATGAATTCTCCACTGTCGCCACCACTTCCGAAACCTCCGCTAATAACACCACCTCCGAATCCACCTCCTAAAGAGCCATCGCCGAAGCCGCTGCTGATTCCACTGCCTCCAAAGCCGCCGCCAATACCTCCACTGCCTCCGAAACCACCCCCGATACCTCCGGCGCCGCCACCAATCACTTGACCGCCGCCCTGGGAAGCTGCGGTCAAGGCACTCTGGAGATCAACACCGCTGGGGAGAACGGGGTTTTCACCATCAGCGTAGTTCACGAAGTAAACTTCAGGACTGCTTGCTGGTGGTGCTGGAACTTCAATCACATCCTGTCCCTGTTGTGTCTGTTTGTTGAGGACATATACGACGCTTTGTTGCTGTGGCGGAGGTACGACGATGGGATCTGGTCCTTGTCCTCCCTCAGGTGTTCGGATGAACACGATATTTGTGTCAATGGTTGGCTCAGGGATGTAAGGTGGAGGACCGTAGGATACGGGTGTAGGTGGGGCGTCATACAAGTACACTTTACGGTTGACGCGTGGAGTAACACATCTGCCATCAACATGCAGCACCTGTCCGTGACCGCATCCTCCTAAGCCGAAACCAGGGCCTGAGCCTCCTATTCCAAAACTTGGTCCTGAGGGTCTACCCAGGCTGTAGCCTTGAGGGGAAGCTGACGACGTAGCTACAATTACTGAAATTAAGACCTGTAAATGAGAAATCAATATAACAGATATTGTGCTTAGAGGCGATCTCAGTAATTTATCATTTTCATTTCACACTCTGTATCACTTCTTTGTCCACATTTTTTTTTTTTTCTTTTCTTTTCTTTTCTTTTCTGGGCAAGTCACCAACATCTCACCATTCGATCTGACTTACCAGGAGCTTCATGTCGGAAATAATGTTTTCTGAGCAAAGTGCCGGCATTTATATACCACATTTCCTCTCACTCCACCATTCGTCTGCTCTACACTACATGACAATCAAAGGTCTTCCTGATAGATACCCCCCTCCCCCGCTGTGGTCGTTCCCCTCTATCCCTCTACCCTGTATACCCCCTCCTTCATTCCTCTCTTCCTCCTCCCCCCCCCCCCCCCCCCCCCCCCCCCCCCCTTCTCTTCTGTGCACATGTCTGATCGTGTGCGTAAAATTTCAGTTTTTAAAGCTCCTTCACATAAAACAGTCTTCCCATTTTTTCATGCATATTATACTCGTATTTGCTTATATATAGATACATATATATGATTCATTTACTTCTTATATTTCATATTTTCCCTTTTTCTTTCCTTTTCCATTGTTCTTGTCTTCCATTCCTTTTTCTGTAGGCGCAGGTGTATTCTTAAGATGCGTGTTTCTATATATGGTATACATATATTCCCTTTTTCATGCAGACTATACTCATGCGTAGGTGTATACATGTATGTATAGATACATTTCCTTTTTTAGTTCCTTCATTATATCTTTATTTTCATATTATTTTCCTATTTTTATCCCATCTATTCATCTTAGCTCTGTGTTTCCGTTTGTGTTTGTGCTTCTTATACGTTTTACTTGATATGATACAAAAAAAGTTTCTTCTTTCATACTATACTCGTAAATAATCCTGTATACCTATGAATGTATGTTTGTATATAGCTGTATCAAGCATATTTATTGTTTTCCTTTCTATTTGTTTTTTTTCTCTTTCTCTTTACATGCACCTATAATTTCCTTCATAAATTAAATGTTTATGTTAAACCGTGCAACCAGTGCCTTTAGTTGGCTTGTATATCATGTGGTATCGTCAATCTGGAGAAATTCAACCCAATGTAGCCTTGATAATGCTTATGTAGTTCTCCTTATTTTAATAGGAGCTGTGTTTTTATCTACGCTGGTCTTCGCCTTTTACTAGATGTGTCATCATGTGTGTATTCATTAGTTTTGTTATTGTTATACATACAGATATAGAAAGTAAAGTAAATAATATTCTTCAACAAAAGGATTTATCATTCGTATTCTTTGTACCATTCCAGTCTGGACTTTGGTGACTAAGGTTTTCCATTTACTTCTTTTCTTTATTTAATGCAACACTCCAGAACTTTCACGGAAGAAGAACATTACTACCAACGAAACTGGTTTATTGAAATGTATATGGTGGAGTTTGTTGCCACTGAATCGACACGGCAGTGTGTTTTGTCTTTCACCACTTTTATATTGTCCGCAATTGGAACACTATCCACAATAAAATCTTGATATTCACAAGTGTGATGAGTGCACTCTGACACCTGTACATTATTCAAGATGCTTTGTTCCAGCTATTATTAAGTTCTGGAATAGTTTGCCAAATCGCATATTTCAGTTGGACAGTAATGCAAAATTTAAGAGTAAGACAAACATTATTCATAACTCTTTTCGCCGGACCAGTCCTGATATTTTTTTAAGGATAGTATTATTTTACTAATTTTTGTAAATCTTTTTATTCGTTTAAGTTTTAACTTTCTTGTTTGTTCGTTTTTTTTTCAGGCCAGCTGAAATAGTACACAACTTTTAGTTTCGTAAAAGAGGGAAAAGCTTAGATATATAAATCTTATTTGTAACCAGACTTTTGCTTCATCTCATGTTTATGGGGATGATACCATCTGCTTTAGACCATTGTATATTCTATTTCTCATAATGGTATATACAGCCAAACCCAAGCCTCCCACAATTTCATTTTTTATATCAATGGAATACTTATTATGTATGAAATATTGAATATTTATTTTTTCACATCTTGTGTATGCCATTCCTGTTATATATTTAGATATTATGAAATACCCGATTTGTGAATAGTCCCTGCACATGTCAAAAGATGTCATTTCTGATGAACGTAAATGCATGTAAAAACATATATGTGTTCGTTTCTGTGCATGTGTATGTCTATGTGTGTGTGTGCCTATGCGTATGTCTGTGTTTGTGCCTGCGTATATTTTATACAGTAGAACGTAGGTTAAGGATTGCTCTTATGTTTTTGTTTACTTTATTAAAACAATATATACACATCGATAAGTCGTTTTGTTATATATTTCAAGAATATGACTTTGATGTAGCCGTTTAGCTAAGAAGTTCTTTAGAAACAGATAAAATGTGAATGTTTGAATAGTGAACTCTAGGGTGTGCTATAAAGATTCGAGGGCGCGGAAACAACACCGGAGCCTCCACCAAATCCACCTCCGCTACCAAATCCACCGCCACTTCCTCCAGAGATAAATTCTCCACTGTCGCCACCACTTACGAAACCTCCACTAATAACACCACCTCCAAATCCACCTCCTCCAGAGCCACCGCCAAAGCCGCTGCCAAAGCCGCCGCCAATACCTCCACTGCCTCCGAAACCACCCCCGATACCTCCGGCGCCGCCACCAATCACTTGACCGCCGCCCTGGGAAGCTGCGGTCAAGGCACTCTGGAGATCAACACCGCTGGGGAGAACGGGGTTTTCACCATCAGCGTAGTTCACGAAGTAAACTTCAGGACTGCTTGCTGGTGGTGCTGGAACTTCAATCACATCCTGTCCCTGTTGTGTCTGTTTGTTGAGGACATATACGACGCTTTGTTGCTGTGGCGGAGGTACGATGATGGGATCTGGTCCTTGTCCTCCCTCAGGTGTTCGGATAAATACGATATTTGTGTCAATGGTTGGCTCAGGGATGTAAGGTGGAGGACCGTAGGATACGGGTGTAGGTGGGGCGTCATACAAGTACACTTTACGGTTGACGCGTGGAGTAACACATCTGCCATCAACATGCAGCACCTGTCCGTGACCGCATCCTCCTGAGCCGAAGCCTGGTCCTGGACCTCCTATTCCAAAACTTGGTCCTGAGGGCCTTCCCAGGCTGTAACCTTGAGGGGCAGCTAAGGACGTAGCTACGATTGTTGAAATTAAGACCTGTAAATGAGAAATCAATGAAACAGTCATTGTGCTTAAAAGTGATCTCGGTAATTTATCATTTTCATTTCTATACGTTATGCCATTTCTTTGTCCACATTTCCTTCTGAGCAAATTCACTAACACCTCACCGGTCGACCTGACTTACCAGGAGCTTCATGTTGGAAGTAATGCTTTCCCGCGCCAAGTGCCGGCTTTTATATACCACATTTCCTCTCACTCCACCATTCGTCTGCTCTACACTACATGACAATCAAAGGTCTTCCTGAGAGATACCCCCTCCCCCACTGTGGTCGTTCCCCTCTATCCCTCTACCCTGTATACCCCCTCCTTCATTCCTCTCTTCCTCCTACCCCCATCCCCACCCCCACACCCTCCTCCATTCTCTTCTGTTTGTCTGCGTGTGCGAATTTTTTAAAGCTCCTTCACATAAAACAGTATTCCCTTTTTCATGCATATTATACTCGTATTTGCTTATGTATAGATATATATATGTTTTATTCATTTACTTCTTATATTTCATATTTTCCCCTTTTCTTTCCTTTTCCATTATTCTTGTCTTCCATTCCTTTTTCTGTAGGCGCGGGTGTATGCTTAAGATGCGTGTTTCTCTATCTGATATACATATATTCCCTTTTTCATGCAGACTATACTCATGCGTAGGTGTATACATGTATGTATAGATACATTTCCTTTCTTAGTTCCTTCATTATATCTTTATTTTCATATTATTTTCCTCTTTTTATCAGCTTTATTCAATTTGTACTATCTTAACACTGTGTTTCCGTTTGTGTTTGTGCTTCTAATACGTTTTACTTGATATGATACAAAAAAGCAACTTCTTTTATACTATACTCGTACATAATCCTGTATATCTATGAATGTATGTTTATATATATATAGCTGTATCAATCGTATTTATTGTTTTCCTTTCTATTTGCTTTTTTTCTCTTTCTCTTTAAATGCGTCGCTAATTATCTTCATAAAGTAAATATTTAAGTTAGAATAAATAACTAGTGCCTACAGTTGGCTTGATGTGCATTTTGTATCATCAACCCGGAGAAATTCAACCCAATGTAGCCTCGATGATCCTTGTGTAGTTTTACTTATTTCTCTAGGAGCTGAGTTTTGATACACCCTAGGCTTCACCTTTTACTATACGTGTCAGTATATGTGTATTCATTAGGTTTGGTACTACTGTATATACAAATATTGGAAGTAAAGTAAATGATATTCTTCAACAAAAGGATTTATAATTATCATTCTTTCGTACCATTCTAGTCTTGACTTTGGTGACTAAGGTTTTCCATTTACTTCTTTCCCTTTATTTAATACAACAATCCAGAACTTTCACGGAAGAAGAATATTACTACCAACGAAACTGGTTTATTGAAATGTATATGGTGGAGTTTGTTGCCACTGAATCGACACGGCAGTGTGTTTTGTCTTTCACCACTTTTATATTGTCCGCAATTGGAACACTATCCACAATAAAATCTTGATATTCACAAGTGTGATGAGTGCACTCTGACACCTGTACATTATTCAAGATGCTTTGTTCCAGCTATTATTAAGTTCTGGAATAGTTTGCCAAATCGCATATTTCAGTTGGACAGTAATGCAAAATTTAAGAGTAAGACAAACATTATTCATAACTCTTTTCGCCGGACCAGTCCTGATATTTTTTTAAGGATAGTATTATTTTACTAATTTTTGTAAATCTTTTTATTCGTTTAAGTTTTAACTTTCTTGTTTGTTCGTTTTTTTTTTTTTCAGGCCAGCTGAAATAGTACACAACTTTTAGTTTCGTAAAAGAGGGAAAAGCTTAGATATATAAATCTTATTTGTAACCAGACTTTTGCTTCATCTCATGTTTATGGGGATGATACCATCTGCTTTAGACCATTGTATATTCTAATATCAATGGAATAGTTTGCCAAATCGCATAGTTCAATTAGACAGAATTGAAAAATTTAAGAGTGAGGCATGCATTATTTATATTTCTTTTCGCCGGCCCAATCATGATATTTTTAACGATAGGTATTTACTAATTTTGTGTAAATCTTTTTATCCGTTTCATTTTTAACTTTTGTTTGTTTAATTTTGTTTTATCGTTTTTCTTCTCCTTTATGTTTTTTCCCCATTTGTCGATGTTTTTCCTCATTACCTCTTAACAGTGTATCTCCGTTGTTACTTTTGTATTTCATGCTTTCATATGTTGTATTTACCTTCATGTACTTACACCCTATTGAGAAACATCGGTAGCTATAAATGATAATAATGATAATGCTAAAGAAACGACGTCTCATAAGCTCATGTAAAAAGCGTGACATTTTACTTTTTAAAATATGTTCATATTACATGTATAAAAATATGACGTTATGTGTGTTCAGGCAAGCTGAAATAGTACACAACTTTTAGTTTCGTAAAAGAGGGAAAAGCTTAGATATATAAATCTTATTTGTAACCAGACTTTTGCTTCATCTCATGTTTATGGGGATGATACCATCTACTTTAGACCATTGTATATTCTATTTCTCATAATGGTATATACAGCCACGTCAAGCCTCCCACAATTTCATTTTTTTATATCAATGGGATACTTATTATGTATGAAATATTGAATATTCAATTTTTCACATCTTGTGTATGCAATTCCTGTTATATATTTAGATATTATGAAATACCCGATTTGTGAAAAGTCCCTGCATATGGCAAAAGATGTAATTTCTGATGAACGTAAATGTATGTAAATGTATGTAAAAACATATATGTGTATGTCTATGTATGCATGTGTATGTCTATGTGTGCGTGTGCCTAAGCGTATGTCTGTGTTTGTCCCTGCGTATATTTTAAACAGTAGAACGTAGGTTAAGGATTGCTCTTATGTTTTTGTTTACTTTATTGTAACAATATATACACATCGATAAGTCGTTTTGTTATATATTTCAAGAATTTGACTTAGATGTAGCTGTTTAGCTAAGAAGTTCTTTAGAAACAGATAAAATGTGAATGATTAAAGAGTGAACTCTAGGGTGTGCTATAAAGATTCGAGGGCGCGGAAACAACACCGGAGCCTCCACCAAATCCACCTCCAATACCAAATCCACCGCCACTTCCTCCAGAGATGAATTCTCCACTATCGCCACCGCTTACGAAACCTCCACTAATAACACCACCTCCAAATCCACCTCCTCCAGAGCCACCGCCGAAGCCGCCGCTAATTCCACTGCCTCCAAACCCGCCGCCAACACCTCCACTACCTCCGAAACCACCCCCTATACCTCCGGCGCCGCCACCAATCACTTGACCGCCGCCCTGGGAAGCTGCGTTCAAGGCGCTCTGAAGATCAACACCGCTGGGAAGAACTG
>NW_028234429.1:34219109-34221609 GCF_977035675.1 Penaeus japonicus | reverse complement strand
CATGAGTTCGTGGGCATATTACACAGTTCGAATGAGGCTGAACAATTTCATGATGCAGAAAACTGCTGTCCAACAAGTTCCTATAAATCTTTTCTTCGCGTCATGCTATTTTCGTTGTGTTGAACGTGTTTCACCATATTGTTCTGGAATTTTACTGAAAATCATGACTACTTCTGGCCGCAAATATCTGACGAAAGCACATTGTTCCTTAACTTTGCAATCAGAGAGTGAAGCTTACATATTTGTTCACTTCCTCTCCAACGAGCAATCAAATTTCAAAAGAATTGTCATACCTTTTTGGCTGGGCAATATATTGCATATAGTGACAGTGATATATATATATATGTACATTTACACACATACACACACACACACACACAAACACACACACACACACACACATACAACACAACACCACACACAAAACATCTAACACACACACAAGTGCCGGAACACACTCAGAAACAACATATATTTATAATATATTGCTATACCTTATTTATTTATATTTTGTGATATATATCTTTATTGAGAGAACTATATATATATATATATCTATATATATTTTTATATCATATATATATATATATATATCATATTTATATGATATATATATATATATATGATGTGTTTGTGTGTGTGTGTGTGTGTCGTGTGTGTGTTGTAGAGAGAGAGAGGAAATAGAAATAATGTAAGGATATCTAAAGAGGTAGGCTGAGAGAGGAGAGGCGAATAAGCGTTATATGTATATAGATAGATGCGCACAGATATTAAATATAGATATATACTTGTAATATATGTATTCATATATATGTGTGAGTGCTACGTTGTGTGCAATATCATATACAATATATATATATATATATATATATATATATATATACTATATATATATATATAATCTATATATTGTATATACAGTATGTATAGTATATGTACTATGTATATATATATAATATATATATATATATATATATATATATATATATGTATATATATATACTTATATATATATATATTTATATTAATAAAAACATATATTTAGTATATATATATATCTATTTATATATAATGTGTATATATTCATACATTATATATATTTATATTTATATATACTATTTGCCTATATATATATCTTATATATGTAGAGAGAGAGGAGAGAGGAGAGTGTGTGAAGAGAGAGAGAGAGGAAAATGTTAAGTTTATCTTCGGAGAGAGAGAGAGACGCCTCTGAGAGGATCGACGTAGATTAGATTGAGAGAGAGACCGCATCGCTTACACTCACACGCTACACCATACACACACACACACACACACACACCAGGGGCGCAGGTTGCGTAGAGCGCTATTGGATTGGCCGAAGTCATAGGATGTATGAGGTGTTTGATGTGTATCATATACATATATACATCTATATATATATATATATATATATTATATATATTATATATATATATTATATATATGTATATATGTATATATATATATATATATATATATATATATATATAATATATATATTATAATATATATATAGTACATTTTTACATGTGTGTGTCTGCGTGTATGTGTGTGTGTATGTATGCAGAGAGAGAGAGAAATAATAAATAAAAGAGTGAGAGAGAGAGAGATACATATGTATATAGATAGATGGACAGATATAAATATAGATATATACTTGAATATATGTATCATATATATGTGTGTGTGTGTGCAATATCTATAAATATATATGTATTTTTTTTACTATTATATATATAATTTATATATATATATTATATCTATATATATATATATATATATATTAACTTGTATATCATATATATACTTTGCTATGTACTATATTATATATTAAATATTATATATTATTATATATATGAGATGTATGTATACAGTATACATATATATGTATATATATATGTATATATTACCATAGGTATAATAAACATATATATATAAAAATATACTGTTATATATTTATTATATATATATATATATATATATATTTACATATATATATGCATGTATTTGTGTTTGTGAATGTATATATGTTTATAAGTTATCTAGAATCCTATTTATCTCATAAGAATTCCCCGATAAAGAGGTTGGATACCATAGTCATGCATAGGATAATTTGAATGAAGATTATAGATTATACATTTATTAACAAAACATTTTTATTTTTACATCAACAGTACAATCTGAAAATCTATTTGAATTCGAGGTTATATAAGAGTACCTACTCGAACAGACAGAAGAAGAAGCAAATAGATGTTTCATGTCTATATGTAGTGAAAGATGGCAAAAGGTAATAATGATAACAGAAAAAGCTCTGGATAATTTACCTGGGTGTGCTGTACAAATTAGAGGGAGTTGAAATGACGCCTCCAGAACCTCCAGAGCTTCCTCCGAAACCACCACTACCTCCGAAACCACCACTACCTCCAAATCCACCACTACCTCCAAATCCACCACTGCCTCCGAAACCACCACTGCCTCC
>NW_028234429.1:34133083-34140583 GCF_977035675.1 Penaeus japonicus | reverse complement strand
ATACAACCTACCAACGCCATCCGGTCCTTCGTTTAACGCTGGGAGTTGTGGCGGTGGACAAGTGCGACACGTAGACGGCAGCTGCGTTACACCTCAAGTGAACAGTCGTGTCTTCTTGTACGATGTGCCACCAAATCAAGCTTCATCTAGTCAACCACCGAATATTCCCAAACCTAAATTGGAACGTAATGTTGTGTTTGTGAGGCTTCCTGACGGTGCTCAGGGACCTGAACCTATCGTGGTACCTCCCCCGAGGCAACAACACGTCTTGTTCGTCCTCAACAAGCAGTCGGAACAGGGTCAACAAGTGATCGAGGTACCAGCACCACCAGCAGCGGATCCCGAAGTGTTCTTCGTCAACTACGCAGAAGGAGAGAACCCAACTCTTCCTGGTGGAGTAGACCTCCAAACGGCATTAAGTGCTGCCTCTCAGGGAGGCGGTCAAGTTGTTGGAAGTGGTGGCAGTGGAGGAGGAACTAGTGGTGGCAGCTTTGGAGGAGGAAGCGGAGGTGGCTTTGGCGGCGGCATCGGAGGTGGCTTTGGAGGAGGAAGCGGAGGTGGCTTTGGTGGCGGGATTGGAGGTGGCTTTGGAGGAGGAAGCGGAGGTGGCTTTGGTGGCGGGATTGGAGGTGGCTTTGGAGGAGGAAGCGGAGGTGGCTTTGGCGGCGGCATCGGAGGTGGCTTTGGAGGAGGAAGCGGAGGTGGCTTTGGAGGAGGAAGTGGAGGTGGATTTGGTGGCGGGATTGGAGGTGGCTTTGGAGGAGGAAGCGGAAGTGGCTTTGGCAGCGGAAGTGGAGGCGGCTCGGGAGGAGGAAGTGTAAGTGGAGGTAGCATTGGGACTGGAAGCTATAGTCCCCCCGCGCCTTCCGCACTTTATAGTGGACCATAAAGAGAAAAGCAAGCAAAATACTTTAACAGCTTCGACTTAAGTTTGAAGTTTGCATTTTATTGTGATTTTTTTTACCTATAAATACATAAGTATGTGTTATACAAATATTTATATTCTCCCTCTTTAATCTTATTTAAACATAACTGATGCGTGGTGCTCTCATGAATTTGATTAATTATAAAAACCATGTGTGAGAAAAAACTGAACCCAACCCATCAAATAAAAAAATATATCAATATTTGCTTTTCCTTGTCCAAATACATTTATGTAAGATTTTTTGTTATGTATTTTACAAGTTAGTAAAAATAGTACTTTACTTATCTACTACACTATATTACTTCAACTTATCATTTTCTCATAACCATAACATTCTCCACAAATGAAGAGCAATTATTCGTTTCATATTACAAGATATATAAGCAGTCAAAAATAAAAACAAGAATAATCATAATCAATATGCAAAAATTAAAAACAGAAATTAATAACAATTTACGAAATTCAACATAATAACATTCTTTACTGGTTGTGACAATACCTTGATTCAATAGCTTGCAGTGATATTCTTCTGTTGAAGATGAGGCAAGGGAGAAGTAAGTCTCGCGACAAAATGTTACATGAAATGGTAATCACGTTTTGGAAATCAATTGCAAAACGGGTGAATGATGAGATCACTGTTCTTAAATAGATTCATCTTACATTTCATGTGTTGTATTGCCAAAAATCTTCATACCTATGGAGTGTTTTTATTATATGTTAAAAAGGAAGTGTTGAGGCTAGCTCATCGTTTTATTGATTATATATTTAATTAAAGTAGGTATTACCACGTAGGTATTCAGGGTTATTACATGAAGATTATTGGATTTATATTACTGTCTACAATCTACAAGGGTACTGTCTACATTTCATATATTTTATAAATACCAAATTAGATATATGCATTCAGTAAAAGTACAAATATCATGGCTAATGTTTATATAATTTTTAAACTACACACCATCACTATTACCATTACGCGTCCTGTATTACCGTATTTTTTATATTTTCTAGTATACTTACTTAGACAACGTGAAATTCACACACCATACCTACATTGTGGAAATTGAGCTGTATTACTCAAAACACAAACTAAAACTCTCTTATTTTTCAAAAATATTATCCTGTAAAACACCCACCTAAGAATAATCCACATATATAGTGTATGTATATACATATATATATAATATATTATATATATATCAATATATATATATATATGTGTGTGTTGTGTGTGTTGTGTGTGTGTGTTGTGTGTGTGTGTGTATCAATATATATATATATATATAAATATATAAATATATATATATATATAATATATTTAAATATTATATACATATATACAATAATATATATATATATATTATTATATATATATATACTATATATTTATATATATATATATATATATAATATATATAGATATCCGTTATATATATCCATATATATATATAAATATATATAAAATATATATATATATATATATATATATCCGTTATATATATAACCATATATATATATATATATAAATATATATATATATATATATATATATATATATTATATATATTGATTGTGTGTGTGTGTGTGGTGTGTGTGTGTATTTATGTATGTATATGATATATATACATATATATACATCTTTATACATCTATAAATATATATAGATATTTGATAGACAGCAAGTGAGAGAAAAAGAATGAGACAGTTGGATACATAAATAGATAGATGCGCATTATATATATATATATATATATATATATATATATATATATATATATATATATATATATATATATACAAAAGTATAAATATATATAAATATATATATATTATATATATAAATATATATATATATATATATATATATATATAATATATATATATATATATGTGTGTGTGTGTGGTGTGTGTGTGTGTGTGTGTGTGTGTGCGTGTGTGTGTGTGTGTGTGTTCATACATATACAAACATGCACACAAACACACTTAGATATGTTTGTGTTACTGTGTGTGTATGTAAATGTGTATTTAGGCATATGTGTGTCTGTATATCTATAAATATATATGTTCGTGTGTGTGTGTATAAATATATATGTATGTGTGTGTGTTCATACATATACAAGCATGCACACAAACACACTTAAATATGTTTGTGTTACTGTGTGTGTATGTAAATGTGCATTTAGGCATATGTGTGTCTGTATATTTATAAATATATATGTTCGTGTGTGTATATATATGTATATATATATACATATATATATATATATAAAAAGTGGTATAAAAGAGACTGAATACTTTCACAACACAAGAGATGTAATTGACGCGTTTCGGGTTACCCCGTCCTCAGAACTACATGCTACATCAAGTAAACAGGAACATATATATATTAGTCAAGAGCTGACGACCCAGCTGATTCCCGTGACCTCTCGCTCGTTGTCCGCCTGATAGACGTTGCTGCGACCTTCGATAATTTGAAGCGACCTGACGCTGTGTTTATGTTTTCCTCCGTCGCGATGTATGCAGCTTCCATCATTTTTCTTTTTAATTGATTTAATCCTTCATGGATCACTTTGGCCCGTTTCCAATCCGGTAGATGTCCCGCTTCATCTACGTGTACCACCATGGCGTTGGATGTTCTGTGGTGTCGGACGTCGGCTCGATGTTCACTGATCCTGGTGCTGAATCCACGTCCTGTTTCACCATAATATGCTTTTTCGCATCCGTTGCATGGTATACAATATAAGGCGCTGTCAGGATTCTTTGTGGACGGCTTTCTGTTGCGTATTAAGTCACCTATTTTTGCACCGGAAGTGTTGGCGATCTTGATGGAGCTTCCGAAATACCTATTTACCGCCTCAGAGATGTTGCATTGAGGTAGCACTAGGAACTTTGGAGGGGAAGAGGCTTCGGTTCTTGACCTCGTTATAATGAACTCCGCCTTCTTTCGGAGTTTCAGAAGAAGTCCCCTAGGGTATTTGTGCCTCATAAATGCCTCAGTAATATACTTCATTTCATCGTCTAGGAATTCAGGGCTGCATATCCTCAAAGCTCTGAGGAAGAATCCTATAACGACTCCTGATTTAGTTTTATTACTGTGTGCGGAGTAATAGTGTATGAAATCGTCTTTGTTCGTTGGCTTTCTGTATACTGAAAAACGTAGGTCGTTATCGCCCCGATGGATCACAGTATCGAGAAAAGGTAGCTTCTGACAGCGATGTTGACAAAGGATTTATCCAAGGGATTACTGCATGCTGCATGGCAGAGAAGACTTCACGTCCCCCAGCGATCCCACGCAGGTACGTCACTTTGTTTTCCGCACTTTATAGTGGACCATAAAGAGAAAAGCAAGCAAAATACTTTAACAGCTTCGACTTAAGTTTGAAGTTTGCATTTTATTGTGATTTTTTTTACCTATAAATACATAAGTATGTGTTATACAAAGAGTCTTTATTGTCCTTTCTAATCTGATCTAAACATAATTGATGCGTGATTCATGCCTTCCAATTTGATGTAAGATCCATGTCTAAAATAAAATGATTGTTTAGATTTTACAAGTTATCAAATATATACTCTTCTATTTATCTCATTATTCTTTTTTCTTTCTTTCTTTCTTTCTTTTCCTTTTTTTTTTTTTTTCTCTCTCTTTATTTTTAATTCAATTTCGTAGGTGAAGATCAATTAATGATTATGCCATTAATTTTTACAGATACACAACATTTTTTTCTTCTTTTTCTTTCGAATGATACTTAACTAAACGAGTATTAGCAATGAAATAGTCAAAAATTTGTATGAGAAATTGATCGCAATGGATGAAATTTAACAGTCAAAAGTAGTTCACAAGAAGCAGACTATCTTCAGATTAATATATCAATTTGATTTTACTATATCTGTAATGTATTCAACAAGAATATATTAGAAGTTTTATATCCTACCTAACATATACCATGAAATTATTGCATATCCTTCAGCATGTAAACATTTCAATAATTGTTTCACATGTAATATCCTAATGTTCCCTCAACGGTGGATCTGTTAAAGAATGCAACTAAGAAATGTACAATATGTACTTAATTAAGATCGCATTGGCTAGAGAGAATCTTCACCTCACATAAAAAGTAAAAAGATTTTGATCGGTATTACAGTTTCAGTAAATCACAAGATATTTTTAAGATATTGATATATGTCAGCATATTTCAAATCCTTATTTCTAACGTTATTATGCTACTGCACATCAAATCAATTTAATGGGAAAAAACTCTAATCATATCATTATTACTCTACAAATTGTTTTCCACCTACGACGCCCGCGCCAGTAGGGAGAACTCCACTCTCACTCATGTTTATAATGGCCCCGATACACGTGATTTCTCTTAAAATCTATTCAAGTGATAAAATGTCTTTGGTGCAATCAATGAATATATAGCAAAGTCGTACATGCAGTAACAATCCTTTAACCCACTACTACCGTGTTCATGTGAGATTCACAAGTCGTTCCACAGAGATTTTTTTTTTTTTTTTTTTTTTTTTTTACACACATTTCTTAACTAGTTGTGAAAATACTTCGACCAACGGCTTGCAGTGATAGATTTCTCTTTTACATGAGGCAAGTGGAAGTAGGTCTCGCGACAAGATGTTACATGAAGAGGAAGTCACGGTCTGGAAACCAATCGCAACACAGGTGAGTGATGAGATTGCCGTTCTTAAATAAGTTCATCTTACATATCATGCATGTATACACATATACATACATATATATGCATATATATATTATATATATATATATATATATATATATTATATATATATATATATATATATATATATTATATATATATATATTTATATATATATATATATTATATATATATATATATATATATATATTATATATATATATATATATATATATATATTATATATATATATGTATATATATATATACAAATACATGTAAATTTATGTATATATATGTACATATATATATGCTTATATATAAATATGTATATATATATATATATATATATATATATATATATATATATATATATATATACATACATATATTCATATATGCTTGAGTGCGTGTCTGTGTTTGTGTGTGTGTGTGCGGGCGCGCTTATATATATGTATATATATATATATATATATATATATATATATATATATATATATATATATATATATATATATATATGTATATATATATGAATACATCTGTATATGTATATATACATATGTAATATATATGTAATATATTATATATATAATATATATATGTATAATATATATATATATATATATATATATATATATATATATATATATATGTATATATATATATAAGTATGCATATATATTTGTGTGTGTCTGTGTGTGTTAGTACATACAGTATATATATGTGTGTGTAGATATGAATATATATATATATATATATATATATATATATATATATATATATATATGTATATATTAGTATATAGATATATATGTAAATAAATGTATATATATGTATATATATATATATATATATATATATATATATATATATATATATATATATATCCACGTGTGTAAATATGTGTTTGTGCATATATGTATTCATACGAACATATCTATATCTATCTATGTATATATATATATATATATATATATATATATATATATATATATATATATATTAGTGTGTGTGTAATTTCATACAGTAGGTGTTTTTGTGCGTATATATATATATATATATATATATATATATATATATATATATATATATATATATATATATATATTAGTTTGTGTGATTTCATACAGTATGTGTATTTGCGCATATATATATATATATATATATATATATATATATATATATATATATATATATATATATATATATATGCATAGATATGTGTGTGTATGTGTGCGTGCGTGTGAGTATGTGTGTGTGTGCGTCTGAGAATGTGTGTGTGCGAGTGTGTGGCCGAATATTAACCATGATTCATGCATTAGTGGAGAAAGGAATGACAATATGTAGGAGGAGCAATATTTGTCAGTATATATATGGCTTCATCTGATCGGAAGACATCAACATCCAACATGAGGCTGCTGGTGAGTAGTGCAAAGCTCAAATTGTCATGAAGTGTCTTCTTACGTGTAAAGTTCTTTCTGTATCTGAAGAGTACCCATTTTTCTCGAAGATAATATCGCTGGTGGCTGCCGTGTCCGCTGCCCCGCAGGGATACAACCTACCAACGCCATCCGGTCCTTCGTTTAACGCTGGGAGTTGTGGCGGTGGACAAGTGCGACACGTAGACGGCAGCTGCGTTACACCTCAAGTGAACAGTCGTGTCTTCTTGTACGATGTGCCACCAAATCAAGCTTCATCCAGTCAACCACCGAATATTCCCAAACCTAAATTGGAACGTAATGTTGTGTTTGTCAGACTTCCTGATGCTGCTCAAGGACCTGAACCTATCGTGGTACCTCCCCCGAGACAACAGCACGTCTTGTTCGTCCTCAACAAGCAGTCTGAACAGGGTCAACAAGTGATCGAGGTACCAGCACCACCAGCATCGGATCCCGAAGTG
>NW_028234429.1:34125583-34128083 GCF_977035675.1 Penaeus japonicus | reverse complement strand
TAATGCCGTTTGGAGGTCTACTCCACCAGGAAGACTTGGGTTCTCTCCTTCTGCGTAGTTGACGAAGAACACTTCGGGATCCGATGCTGGTGGTGCTGGTACTTCGATCACTTGTTGACCCTGTTCAGACTGCTTGTTAAGGACGAACAAGACGTGTTGTTGCCTCGGGGGAGGTACCACGATAGGTTCAGGTCCCTGAGCACCGTCAGGAAGCCTCACAAACACAACATTACGTTCCAATTTAGGTTTGGGAATATTCGGTGGTTGACTGGATGAAGCTTGATTTGGTGGCACATCGTACAAGAAGACACGACTGTTCACTTGAGGTGTAACGCAGCTGCCGTCTACGTGTCGCACTTGTCCACCGCCACAACTCCCAGCGTTAAACGAAGGACCGGATGGCGTTGGTAGGTTGTATCCCTGCGGGGCAGCGGACACGGCAGCCACCAGCGATATTATCTTCGAGAAAAATGGGTACTCTTCAGATACAGAAAGAACTTTACACGTAAGAAGACACTTCATGACAATTTGAGCTTTGCACTACTCACCAGCAGCCTCATGTTGGATGTCTTGTCTTCCGATCAGATGAAGCCATATATATACTGACAAATATTGCTCCTCCTACATATTGTCATTCCTTTCTCCACTAACGCACGAATCATGGTTAATATCCGGTCAAACACACACGCATACATACATAATTGCATATATATCTAAATATATATGTATATGTATATAGATAGATAGATAGATAGATAGATGAATAGATAGATAGATAGATATAGATATATATAAATATACATACATATATATGTATAAATTTATATATATATATACATATATATATATATATATGTATGTATGTATGTATGTATGTTTATGTGTGTGTGCCTCTTTCCGTATTACAGCATTCCCCGTGAGAATTAGGCAATGTTGTTGTTTTTTTTTCTTTCTTTCTTTCTTGTTTTTTTTTTTTTTTTCTTCTTCTTCTTTTGAGAAAAGAGGATTACCAGCATCGTCATCCAACATGGAGATCTTAGTAATAAAAAGTGTTCAATGTGTATAGTCCTTTTAACGTATACTTAAAGAATATATGCTAAAACACAACTTCTCTTCTCGAAACTTTTAGCACTGGTTTCTGCAGTGCCCGGCGCCCCGCTATCCGGTCCATCCTTCAATACTGGGAGTTGTGGCGGTGGACAAGTGCGTCACTCGGACGGCAACTGAGTTACACCTCAAGTGAACAGTCGTGTTTCCTTGTATGATGTGCTACCAAATCAGGTTCTCCAGTCAGCCACCCTACATTCCCAAACCTAAACTGGAAATTAATGTTGTGATTGTGAGGCTTCCTGGTGGTGCTTAAGGATCTAAACCCTTCTGTTACCTCCTCCGAGGGAACGCATGTTTTTATTCGCCCTTAACAAGCAGTCTGAGCAAGGACAGCAAGTGATCGAGGTGCCAGCACCACCACCATCCAACCCTGAAGTGTTCTTTCTATGTGAACTACGAAGGAGGAGAGAATCCAACTCTTCCTTGAGGTGGCTTTGGTAGTGGTATTAGAAGCAGAAGTGGAGATAGTATCGGCGGTGGAAGCTATGGGCTTCCTGCACCTTCCTCGCTTTATAGCGGACCATAAGGAGCTGACTGAATATGTCAATATATCTGATTGACATTTGAAAGTTATTTGTTTTTATTATGTTTCCATGTATGTATAATTACACAAGTCTGCATGTTATATAAAACATCTTCTTTATCCTTTGGATTTAAATTTATCATACGATATTCTCCAGCTTCTGAATAATTATAAATATCATGTACAAACAATAAGTCCCCAAACACAAATCAAACAAAGATGTTACGGGATTTGATTATGGATATGAGCATCGGTATAATAGTAATAGTGATTTATAATACAATGAATACTGAATCTTACCATCTATCTGTTTGAATTAATGCCATCTCCATTAGGTATTGTATATGAAAGATTAGATTCATCACTAACCGTATTGTTGTGATTATTTTCATTCATCTTCATTACAACTGATATCAGATATACTTGTTTACTTTTAATCTTAATTTTTACATGATACGTTAAGTACATACATACTGTACACACACACACACACACACACATATGTGTGTGTATGTGTATGTGTTTAATTACGTTTAATTCTACTGTGCTTTCAGTTTCATACTTTTATGTTTTGGTTGGGTGAGGCTATAAGAACTAAAGTTAATCATCTGAAAATATGATGACAAAAAAGTTAATTGCTTTGCCTTTTTCTCCCAACAAAACTGCAAAACCTTTCATATTGCGGGGATGATACACACTTCTCAAGCATTCACATGAATGCATACATGCTCCCTATTAGATGTTATAGATTAGGCTATTTTTAAATAGCCACACTTTTTTTTTCTTCTTCTTCTTCTTTTTTAAGATAATATTTCGATCCACAGACCACGCTGGTATTGTTTTCCTGAGCATGAGCCATGTCAAAGG
>NW_028234429.1:34098083-34103083 GCF_977035675.1 Penaeus japonicus | reverse complement strand
CAATGAAACAAAACTCGATGTTGGCTCGGTAGATTATATACAGCATGTACATACATAAATGCATCTACATACACAGATAAATGTATGTGTGTGTGTGTTTATCCGCGTACTTAAGAGTATTAAGATAAATTAGAAAAGTTTTCTTTATGCTTTCAATACTAATTGGGTGATGAAATTAGACACATAAAGATACATCAGTAAATTTTGATAATGCAATAATATTATAAGAAACTGATATACAGTGTTTGACATTATATTCAAATAATTGATGTCATGAAATCTCTACAAATGTTCTTTTAATTTTGTTTTGAAAGTATTCAAGTTGAAAGTATTTCTTATGTTATGAGGTAGAGTCATAGAACTCCACGCACGTGAATTTGACTTTTCCGTTTCCGTATATGAATTTTTGATGTGCAGAAAGTAGATCTCTTATGTCTAATTCCTGCTCAAATCATATTTGCTTTACATTAATCAAGAGTCTTCTTGTCTTTCAAGAATATCACTTATATTTCTTATAAAGTTCAACGCTAAGGCTATATGGTAAAAAGAGAAGGAAAAGGTGCTTAGTGGTTTTCACCAAGAAAAAAATAAATAATGCCACCTATTGCTTAGTTTTGGTTATATGGTTTGGTTATATATATATATATATATATATATATATATATATATATATACATATATATATATATACTTTTCAGAGCTTTCATTGAGTACCATAGTAGATTAAATCCAGTTTTTTTATCTTGCCAATGTACTCCGATCGCGAACTACTCTATATATGCTCTATGCTATGTATACACTATATTCACATTATAGTCGTCCTGTCATAGTAAATAAGCATGATTTACATTTTCCTGTTTGGACACTTGTTATGTTGCCAATTGTTGTAGAGGTAATGGCCAATAAGGATCATCTCTTTGACTGGATTTATAAATATTGTAAGTCGAGGGTTTGTAATAAAAAGTAATTCTTGTTTCAGTTGGGATGGTTTGTGTGATTAAGGCATATTAATAAGTGCGTTACTTTCCTCTGAATCATGTTATAAATCTATCTGTATGTACTCTCAGAAATGTTTGTTTTGATATAGCAATATTTAAATTATTTGGTTCTTTCTCTAAAGCTTCAAAAATCTTCAAGCAGCTCTGTATAAAAACACTTTGTACTTTTGCGGATTCAATTTGAGTTCAGTGATATTAAGATATCTTGCAACGTCTATGTAAGTGTATTGAGTCGCTCTTATCAACTCATATAAGGTGTTTACGGAGGCAGCGTAAAAAAACGAGTCTTCAGTGTCCTAACATAACAAAAATTTTGCCATAGATATAAACCCTTGTGAAACGCCAAAATGATTTTTACAAATTCTCACTGGTTAAGATCTTTTAGATAAATAACTTTTGAGCTGATGGTTATCGATGTAAATATATGAATTAATGAAATTCTCAAGGTTTATATGCATAAATACACACATATTCATATGCACATATATATGCGTGTGTCTATATGTATGTATATATATATATATATATATATATATATATATATATATATATATATATATATATATATATATGTGTGTGTGTGTGTGTGTGTGTGTCTGTATGTGTGTGTGTGTGTGTGTGCCTGTATGTGTGTGTGTGTGTGTGCGTGTGTGTGTGTGTGTATTGATATACATATATACATGTGTGTGTGTTTAGATATACAATATATATATATATATATATATATATATATATATATATATATATGTATGTATGTGTGTGTGTGTGTGTGTGTGTGTGTGTGTGTGTATGTGTGTGTGTGTACATATATATATATATATATATATATATATATATATATATATATATATATATATATATACATATACATATGTATATAAATATGTGTATATATATATATGCATATATATATATATATATATATATATATATATATATATATATATATATATATATATATATATATATATATATATATATATATATATATATGCATATATATTTGTATATATATATACATACATAAATATATACATACAATTAGGATAATCATATATCTTTCTCAACTGTATGTCCTTCTGTATTTGTCGTAAAATATGTATATGTGTATAAATTGCTTTTAAACCTGTATCTATGAAACTTGTAAAAGTATTTTATATAATTAGGATAATCATACATATTTATTGATTATATATAATTTTGTATTTCCTGATAAATAGTAACATTAACAAAAATTGTTCATCTTTTAATTGGTAGCTACAACATATTTTGAAGCACAAAGAGCTATTCGCCATTTATGGCCCACTGTAAAGACTTCAGGGACGAGGGGGACTGTAGCTACCACCGCCGGATCCACTGCCGCCTCCAATACCGCCTCCACCTCCACCTCCACTGCCACCTCCAAATCCACCTCCGAAACCGCCTCCGACACCACCTCCACTGCCACCTCCAAATCCACCTCCACTGTTACCTCCAAATCCGCCTCCGAATCCACCTCCACTGCCGCCTCCACTTCCACCTCCAAATCCACCTCCGAAACCGCCTCCGACACCACCTCCACTGCCGCCTCCAAATCCACCTCCACTGCCACCTCCAAATCCGCCTCCGAATCCACCTCCACTGCCGCCTCCGAATCCACCTCCACTGCCACCTCCAAAGCCACCTCCGATACCACCACCACTTCCTCCTCCACTGCCACCACCTCCAACAACTTGACCACCGCCCTGAGAGGCAGCACTCAGTGCTGTTTGGAGGTCTACTCCACCGGGAAGAGTTGGGTTCTCTCCTTCTGCGTAGTTCACGAAGAACACCTCGGGATTGGATGGGGGAGGTGCTGGCACCTCGATCACTCGCTGACCTTGTTCCGACTGCTTGTTAAGGACAAACACTACGTGCTGTTGCCTCGGAGGAGGTATCACGATGGGTTCGGGTCCTTGGCCACCTTCAGGAAGTCTCACAAAAACAATATTCCGTTCCAGTTTAGGTTTGGGAATGTACGGAGGCTGACTAGAAGAGCCTTCATTTGGTGGCGCATCATACAAGAATACACGACTGTTCACTTCAGGTGTCACGCAGCTGCCATCCACGTGTCGCACTTGTCCATTACCACAACTCCCACCGTTTAATGATGGTCCAGAAGGAGTAGGTAGGTTATAACCCTGTGGAGCAGCGGATGCGGCAGCCACCAGTGCTAAAAGCTACAAAGGAAAAAAAAAAGTGAAATATCTGTTGCTATCAATATTATATCATGACGAGAATTCACACGTAAGAAGACATGAAACAGGTGGAATTTGAACTACTCACCAGGAGCTTCATGTCGGATGTCGATATCTTACAAGGAATTGCGGCTCTTTATATACACCGAGTGCTATTGCTCCGCCTACACACTACAGACTAAACGTCACAAGGCCTTTCCCCTCTCCCTTACTATGTGAATCATAGTTTCACATATGATAAGTATGTATTTTCACATAGACAATGAAACAAAACTCGATGTTGGCTCGGTAGATTATATACAGCATGTACATACATAAATGCATCCACATACACAGATAAATGTATGTGTGTATTTACTTTTCTAAGATAAATTAGAAAAGTTTTCTTTATGCTTTCAATGCTAATTTGGTGATGAAATTAGACACATAAAGATATATCAACAAATTTTGATAATACAATAATATTATAAGAAACTGATATACAGTGTTTGACATTATATTCAAATAATTGATGTCATGACATCTCTACAAATGTTCTTTTAATTTTGTTTTGAAAGTATTCAAGTTGAAAGTATTTCTTATGTTATGAGGTAGAGTCATAGAACTCCACGCACGTGAATTTGACTTTTCCGTTTCCGTATATGAATTTTTGATGTGCAGAAAGTAGATATCTTATGTCTAATTCCTGCTCAAATCATATTTGCTTTACATTAATCAAGAGTCTTCTTGTCTTTCAAGAATATCACTTATATTTCTTATAAAGTTCAACGCTAAGGCTATATGGTAAAAAGAGAAGGAAAAGGTGCTTAGTGGTTTTCACCAAGAAAATAATAAATAATGCCACCTATTGCTTAGTTTTGGTTATATGGTTTGGTTATATATATATATATATATATATATATATATATATATATATATATATATATATATATATATATATATATATACATATATATATATATACTTTTCAGAGCTTTCATTGAGTACCATAGTAGATTAGATCCAGTTTTTTTTATCTTGCCAAAATACTCCGATCGCGAACTACTCCATATATGCTCTATGCTATGTATACACTATATTCACATTATAGTCGTCCTGTCATAGTAAATAAGCATGATTTACATTTTCCTGTTTGGACACTTGTTATGTTGCCAATTGTTGTAGAGGTAATGGCCAATAAGGATAATCTCTTTGACTGGATTTATAGATATTGTAAGTAGAGGGTTTGTAATAAAAGTAATTCTTGTTTCAGTTGGGATGGTGATTAAGGCATATTAATAAGTGCGTTATTTTCCTCTGAATCATGTTATAAATCTATCTGTATGTACTCTCAGAAATGATTGTTTTTATATAGCAATATTCAAATTATTTGGTTGTTTCTGTAAAGCTTCAAAAATATTCAGGCAGCTTTGTATAAGAACACATTGTACTTTATGCGGATTCAATTTGAGTTCAGTGATATTAAGATATCTTGCAACGTCTATGTAAGTGTATTGAGTCGCTCTTATCAACTCATATAAGGTGTTTACGGAGGCAGCGTAAAAAAATGAGTATTCAGTGCACTAACATAACAAAAAATTTGCCATAAATAAAGACCCTTGTGAAACGCCAACAAGATATTCACAAATTCTCATTGGTTCAGATATTTTATATAATTTGTAAAAGTGCTGTATATAACTAGGATAATCATATATACTTATTAATTTTGTATGATTTTGTATTTCCCGGTAAATAATAACATTAACAAAAAATGTTCATCTTTTTGTTCGTAGCTAAAACATATCTT
>NW_028234429.1:34068083-34070583 GCF_977035675.1 Penaeus japonicus | reverse complement strand
TGCATGTATATATATATATATATATATATATATATATATATATATATATATATATATATATATATAAATATATATATGATATATATACATAAATATACATATATAAAGGCATATATACATGTGTATCAATTTATGTATCTGTATAAATATATATATATATATATATATATATATATATATATATATATATATATATGTATGTATATATATATATATATGTATGTATACTTATATATACATTTATATATATTATTTACATGTACATAGGTGTGCATATATATATATATATATATATATATATATATATATATATATATATATATGTATGTATGTATGTATATGTATATTTATGTATGTATACATATATATATATATATATATATATATATATATATATATATGTGTGTGTGTGTGTGTGTGTGTGTGTGTGTGTGTGTGTGTGTGTGTGTGTGTGTGTGTGTGTGTGTGTGTGTTCATACATATATACATATATGTCTATGCATACATATATGTATAAAGAGTTAAATGAATACACATACACGCAAATATATATATATATATTATATATATATATAATATATATATATATATATATATATATGTATGAATATATACATATATGTATGTATATATATACATGTATATATACATATATATACTTACATATGTATCCATATATCTTTATCAGTATCTATATTTATATACCTATATACATATGTATTCATTCATATACATATGTATATATACGCGCATAAACACACACACACAAACACATATGTGCATATATATATATATATATATATATATATATATATATATATATATATATATATATATACATATATAGATAGGTATATAGATAGATATTTACATGTATATGTATATATATATATATATATATATATATATAGAGAGAGAGAGAGAGAGAGAGAGAGAGAGAGAGAGAGAGAGAGAGAGAGAGAGAGAGAGAGAGAGAGAGAGAGAGATGTGTGTGTGTGTGTGTGTGTGTGTGTGTGTGTGTGTGTGTGTGTGTGTGTGTGTGTGTGTGTGTGTATCTGTGTGTACATATATATATACATATATCTTTATTTCTATCTATATCTATCTATCATCTATATATATATATCAATTCTTACACATGAATATATACAAACCGCAAATGCGTACTTTATTTTGGTTGTTATATTGTTAGTATTATATTGTAGGGAGATAAAGAAATTGCATATTATCCTCGATGTATGTTTGTTACTCGCACAAAAAGTATTTCCATAATCAAACACATCAGAAATAAGCATAAAGATACTTTCATAAAAGTAATTAATTCACTATATTACGTCTTATATATCTGACGAATAGGGTAATATTCAGCAACTATCTATAAATAATAATCAAGGCTATTGATATTTACTTTCCAAGAAAAAACGTTTCTTGTCTCGCAATTTGTAATAGATCTTAAGTAACCTGTTTACTCACACTTTTTAAGTTCGTTCTGGTAGGAATTGGATATATGTATATATCATTATATATATACATATATATATATATATATATATATATATATATATATATATATATATATATATATATATATATAAAGATATAGATATAGATATATTATATATGTATGTGTGTGTGCGAGTGCGCGCGTTTGTGTATGCATGTTTAAATATACTGTGTGTTTATATATAAAAGGAGAAGGATAAGCCAGACATGCGGAGCAAATGCTACGTCCGGGCTTATGGCCTTTATACTGAGCCCGGCCTGTGTAAGTTTGAGCTTGTTCCTATAATTTATATATGTTTGCATAGATTTGATATAATGATCTCCAAAACTCACTCCCTGTATTGTGTCCTGTTCTGAAAATCAGATCCCGAGTATTGCACACGCGACGAGGAAGGTCTAATGTTTATGAGTATTGGTGCCAATTATGTGAAAAGATATTTAAAGAGATACAGCATCTGCCTTTTTTTTTTTTCTCTTCTTTTTCTTCTAATAATAATAATGCAGAATCCTTGACAAGAATACTGTTTTACATTTGGTATGATTGAATACTAGTTTTGCGATGAAAAGGATAATAATGTGAGTGTGCGTGCGTGTTTGTCTGTGTGTGTGCATATATATATATATATATATATATATATATATATATATATATATATATATATATATACATATATATATACATATATATATACATATACATATATATGTGTGTGTGTGTGTGTGTGTAGATAGGCAGATATATATAGATAGATATATGCTTAGATATATAGATATAGAGATTGATACTTAGATAGATATATGTAGATATGGACATACACAAATAGAATTATCATTAATACAGCATGTCGCTAATGCCATACAAGCTGCCCTATCTTCGTATGTATAAGAAAGAGGAAAGATAGAAAAAATAAATTAAAAAGTGAACTTTCTTCTGAATCTTTATTTTCTTAGTATATAAATAGATCCATGGTTTCATGTCGTAAGTGATTGTAACATT
>NW_028234429.1:34053083-34063083 GCF_977035675.1 Penaeus japonicus | reverse complement strand
GTGTAGAGACTAGATGGCGTAGTGTAATGGCTTGCAGGGGTGGAGTAATAGCTCCTGGGAGTAGTGTAATGGCTTGCAGGGGTGGAGTAATAGCTCCTGGGAGTAGTGTAATGGCTTGATGGGGTAGAGTAATGGCTAGTGGGAGTAATGTGGTAGCTTGCAGGGGTAGTGTAATGACTTGTAGGAGTAGAGTGGTGGTTTATGTGAATAGATTGCTGACTTGTAGGAGTGGAGTGGTGGTTTGTATGGGTTGAGTGATGGCTTGTATGGGTAGAATGATGGTTTGTGATAGGATTGAAGTCTCCGATAGCGACACCAAAGTCACTTTCGAAGCCACTTCCGATGCTGTTTGTCAAAGTTTGTCCACTGCCAAAGCTATTGATTCCACCTCCGACGCCACCGCTTTCCACGACGTGACCGACTCCACGAGAAGCCGTGGTCAAAGCCGAATGCAGGTCCTCTCCGCTGGGAAGGATTGGGTTCTCGCCTTCTTCATAATCCACGAACACCACTTCGGGCTCCGTCGGCGGTGGTGCTGGCACTTCGATCACACGCTGATCTTGTTCAGATTGCTTGTTCAGGACATACACCACTTGCTGCTGTCGTAGAGGAGGAACGATGATTGGCTCTGGTCCCAGGTCGTCTTCTGGAAGTCTCACAAATACCACATTGCGCTCCACTTTAGGTTCCGGGATGTAGTGTGGCCGCCTAAAGTAGTTCACCTTTCTTGGTGCATCATAGACATATGAACGTTGGTACACTTGAGGAGTCACGCATCTACCGTCCAAGTGTCGCACTTGTCCAAACCTACAGATGCCATTGTGGAAGTATGAACCTGATCCCGTTGGTAGGTTGTAGCCCAGCGGAGCAGCAGACACGCCAGCCACGAGTACTAATACCTATGAAAACAGAAACAGTTTTAGTTATTGTTCCACCTTTCTATTAGTTTTCCCATACTACATTATCACATATAACTACAGAGCAAATATTCACCAGGAACTTCATGTTGGATGTCGGTGACTGATGTCGAGGTGATGTCATACACAGTGTATATATACTCTACCAATTGTTGATGCTCCTCCTTCATGCCATATATTAGGCTAAGCAAGGTCTTTCCTTTCTTCTATTACGCATAAATTTCGGTTCCCATACAAGGTTGAGGAAAGAAAAGACACCTCCAGATTATTCCGTTGGCCAATTACGGAAGATAGTGATAATGTCTAATAGTTGGATGATTAGTAGATGTTATTTACCTCGCCGTCGAATTGTAGGAGTGTGATATACCTTATTTCAAATTACTTTGTCGCAATTACATGTCAGTAAGTATATATGTGTTTGTGCGTGTGCTTAAGTGTATATATATGTATGTGAAAAAGAGAGAGAAGAGAAATGTGAAAGAGAAAGACAAAAAATGGGAAAAGAGCGGGGAAGAAGGAGGAAGAGAGAGGGCCCCCAGCTACAGAGACTGTACGAGCATAGATAAACAGTTAGATAAATGCGTGCACCCAGATACCTCTTCTTGTGTATTCATCTCTCTCTCTCTCTTTTAAGCGGCTAATCTATATTTTATCTGAATTTATGCAACCATTTTCTGGATATTTTTTTTTATCTGGAAATTAAATTCATGTATCGACTACACTGTGTATCTTAAGGACATATTCTCATTATATCGGAAAGTTTTGTAAGAAAGTTCAAATTATCATTATCACTCAAAAAGTATCATATTCAGACGATTTAACCTCATACTTATGCATACAAGTTGAGGAATTCTACAAAACATTATTTACATAGTAATATTTTGCCAGTTAACAAGTTACTTTTCCCTACTTCGAATACACAAAAATCGAGCTGACATAATACAATTCTGTTTACGATTAACGTTGTCAGAAATATATATATATATATATATATATATATATATATATGTGTGTGTGTGTGTGTGTGTGTGTGTGTGTGTGTGTGTGTGTGTGTGTGTGTGTGTATGTGTGTGTGTGTGTGTGTTTGTGTGTGTGTGTGTTTGTGTACACAACAGCCTTATACAGCATATGTACTATATAAGCGTATATGTAAAATATCACTCCCTTTCACTTTCTGTGCATGTATATATATATATATATATATATATATATATATATATATATATATATGTGTGTGTGTGTGTGTGTGTGTGTGCGTGTGTGTGTGTGTGTGTGTACACATATGAATAAATATATATATGTATATATATATATATAAATATGTGTGTGTGTGTGTGTGTGTGTGTGTGTGTGTATGTATGTATACTTATATATAAACATATATAAAGGGAGACACAAAACACTTAAAGAATTACCGACCTATAAGCCTCCTTTTAGTAATCTATAAACTGTTCACAAAATTCATCACAGCCCGTATCACCGATACATTAGATTCAAAACAACCCAGGGAACAGGCAGGGTTCACAGCGGATTCGGACACTCTAGCTCAAATAAGGGAGAAAACAAATGAATATAGGAAGCCCCTGTGTATGGCATTCGTAGATTATGAAAAGGCATTCGATTCGGTACAGATATCTGCAGTACTAGATGCAATTCGTAAACAAGGAGTAGAGGAAATATACTGCAGATTATTAGAGGATATATAGAGAGATGGTACAGCGATCATCAAAATCCACGCAGAAACCAATAAAATGCCAATAAAAAAGGGTGTTAGGCAGGGCGACACCATCTCACCGAAGCTGTTTACAGCTTGCTTGGAGGAAGTATTCAAGAAGTTAGATTGGAAGGAGAGAGGGATTAAAATAGGGAATGAGCACTTAAGCAATCTAAGATTTGCAGATGACATTGTTCTTTTCGGCGAGTCAGCAGATGAATTACAACAATTAATAAGCGATTTAAATAGGGAAAGTCTGAAGATTGGCCTTAAAATGAACATGAAAAAGACTAAAGTCATGTTCAACAGTCGAACCCCAGTTAAGCAAATATAAATACAGGGTGAGGTACTAGAAGCAGTGAACGAGTATATATACCTAGGGCAACTCACCCAGTCGAGTACATCCTGCGAAGCCGAGATAAAACGGCGATTCAGGCTAGGTTGGAGTGCTTTCGGTACACATAGTAATATATTACGAGGTCGTCTGCCATTATGTCTAAAGAGAAAGATTTTTGACCAATGTGTCCTCCCCGGCATGAATATGGATCAGAGACATGGACTACGACCAAGGCACTCGAGAGGAAATTAGTAAGCGCCCAAAGAGGAACGGAAAGGCTTATGCTAGGAGTTAGCTTAAGAGACAAGAAAAAGGCCACACGGATCAGGCAACAAACAAAAGTAGAGGATATACTCAAGAGCATCAAGAAGAAAAAGTGGCAGTGGACTGGACACATATATCGGAGACAGGACAACAGGTGGTCAAAGAAAACGACAGAATGTGTAATACACGACACAAAGAGACCCAGGGCAAGGCCAATGACTAGATGGCGGGATGAAATAGCGAATTTCGCAGGAGTAAACTGGAATCAGAGGACACAAGACCGGAATGACTGGAAAAGATTGAGAGAGGCCTAAGTCCTGCAGTGGAATGATACAGGTTGATGATGATGATGACATAAATATGTGTGTGCGTGTGTGTATTTTCAACATACATAACATTACATATGTATGTTTATTTACATATGTATGTATGTGTGTTTATATCTATTTATTTATTTACACATGGTGATTGGACTCTTCATGTAATCAATATGCATTTGTTTATGATCTGATATGATGATTTCCAAAGCTCAATTTCTGGACTGAATCTTATTTTGAGAATCAGATCCCGTGTATTACACACGCGACGAGGAGAGTCTAATGTTAAATGAGTAAAGGGGATAATTATGTGAAAGGATGTTTAAAGACATAATGCATATTTTTGCACTTTCATTATCATTAAAACAGCAAAATCCTTGCCAAGACCATCGTTTTCTATTAACTAAAACCTTAATTTGTAAAACAAGTATAAATGAAGAATAGTTTTTCTATAATAAAGATTAAAATTAACACCATCATCCTCGTCATCACTATCATTATTTTCAACATCGCCATTATGAGCAGTACCATCATGATTATTTATTTCTGTTTAACGGATGTAAGTGCTTATGTGTCCATCTATTTATCAATCCATTTTTCTATATATTTGTCTATCTATATGTATATATATACATATGTGTATATGTATACATATATGTATATATATACATATATAGATAGATACATAGAAATGCAGATACATAGATAAATGTTTATAGATAGAAAAAAACTAATTGTAGATTGATACAAATATATATAAAAGGATATAGATATAGACAAGTAGAGATACAAATTATAATTAATGCAGAATGCCACCAGTAGCATGCATGCTGTTCTTTCATCTTGTATATAAAAAAAGGAAAGGTTGACAAAAAACAAAAAGTATACTTTGATGTGAAACTTTATTTTTTAGCATATGAATGGCTTAATATCTTCCTGTCATATGTGAATATGACACCTACATAAATATTGTCTGTCAGTATAAATGTAAGAGTAAGATCTTGGGTCCTTGGTCCATAGCATCTGCTATGATAATCAACATTTCAATGGAGTGGTGTACAGACTAGATGGCGTAGTCTAATAGCTTGCAGTGGTAGAGTAATAGCTCCTGGGAGTAGTGTAATGGCTTGCAGGGGTGGAGTAATAGCTCCTGGGAGTAGTGTAATGGCTTGATGGGATAGAGTAATGGTTAGTGGGAGTAATGTGGTAGCTTGCAGGGGTAGTGTAATGATTTGTAGGAGTAGAGTGGTGGTTTATGTGAATAGATTGCTGACTTGTAGGAGTGGAGTGGTGGTTTGTATGGGTTGAGTGATGGCTTGTATGGGTAGAATGATGGTTTGTGATAGGATTGAAGTCTCCGATACCGACACCAAAGTCACTTTCGAAGCCACTTCCGATGCTGTTTGTCAAAGCGTGTCCACTGCCAAAGCTATTGATTCCACCTCCGACGCCACCGCTTTCCACGACGTGACCGACTCCACGAGAAGCCGTGGTCAAAGCCGAATGGAGGTCCTCTCCGCTGGGAAGGATTGGGTTCTCGCCTTCTTCATAGTCCACGAACACCACTTCGGGCTCCGTCGGCGGTGGTGCTGGCACTTCGATCACACGCTGATCTTGTTCAGATTGCTTGTTCAGGACATACACCACTTGCTGCTGTCGTGGAGGAGGAACGATGATTGGCTCTGGTCCCAGGTCGTCTTCTGGAAGTCTCACAAATACCACATTGCGCTCCACTTTAGGTTCCGGGATGTAGTGTGGCCGCCTAAAGTAGTTCACCTTTCTTGGTGCATCATAGACATATGAACGTTGGTACACTTGAGGAGTCACGCATCTACCGTCCAAGTGTCGCACTTGTCCAAACCTACAGATGCCATTGTGGAAGTATGAACCTGATCCCGTTGGTAGGTTGTAGCCCAGCGGAGCAGCAGACACGCCAGCCACGAGTACTAATACCTATGAAAACAGAAACAGTTTTAGTTATTGTTCCACCTTTCTATTAGTTTTCCCATACTACATTATCACATATAACTACAGAGCAAATATTCACCAGGAACTTCATATTGGATGTCAGTGACTGATGTCGAGGTGATGTTATACATTGTATATATACTCTACCAATTGCTGATGCTCCTCCTTCACGCCATATAGTCAAATCAAGGTCTTTCCTTTCTCCTATGATGCATAGATTTCGGTTCCCATACAAGGTTAAGGAAAGAAAAGACAACTCCGGATTATTGTGTTTGCCATTTACGGAAGATAATGAGCATCAGCTGGATGACGAACAGAAGCTACTTACCTCACCGTTGACTTGCAGGGGTGCAGTATGATATTTAAAAACCTTCGAACTAATTTGTCTGAATGGCCTTCCAATGCGTATATCTGAGACTAGTGTGTATGTGTGACAGAGAGAGAGAGGGAAAAAAAAGGAAGAGAGAGGGAGAGGGGGAGACCGGGGGAAGAGGAGAGAGAGTAGGAGGTGGAGAGAGAGAGAATGTATTTGCATAGATGAACAGATAGATGCATCACCATACCTCCGCACTTCTATACACACGTACGCGTGCACTCCATCTATTTATCACTTTATCTCTCAATCTATTTCTATATTACATCAGTGAATATATGCAATCATTTCCTAGATAACATTTTATTTGACAATTCTATATGCTAACTACATTATACATCTTAAGAGCAATGTTTTTCTTCCTTCGCTACCGATGGAATTGCCTCATTTATTCTCCTAGTCTGCACTCTCTTTTTTCGTTATAATAGACTATGTTATGCACCTGTTTTCCGAAATGTAATTTTTTATCATATTGGAAAGTTTTGAAAGAAATTATGTTATGCACCTGTTTTCCGAAATGTATATTTCTATCATATTGGAAAGTTTTGAAAGAAATTACTGATATCACTCGCAAAAGGATCATTTTCACATGCTATGCCTTAGACTTATCAATACAGGAAATTATTCACACGTTCACATTTTGCTATTAGGTGCATATCATCAGATGTTTAAACTATTATACTGTAAGCGAGTTATCTTTCCCTGCTTTGAATGTGCAGTCATGGAAAAGACGTAATACAGTTCCGTTTACTATTATTGCAGTAAGAAAAATATATGTACATACAGCACATACACATACAATTCATACACAGCATACGTAGTCACTGTAAATTATATACGTATAATATGTGTACAGTATCTCTCCCTCTGTGTGTGTGTATATATATATGCATGTGTATATATATATATATATATATATATATATATATATATATATATATATATATATATATATATATGATATATATACACAAATATACATATATAAAGGCATATATACATGTGTATCCATTTATTTATGTGTATAAATATGTATATATATATATATATATATATATATATATATATATATATATATATATATGTATAAATATATATATGTATGTATACTTATATATACATTTATATATATTATTTACATATACATGTATGTATATGTATATTTATGTATGTATACATATATACATATATATATATATATATATATATATATATATATATATATATATGTGTGTGTGTGTGTGTGTGTGTGTGTGTGTGTGTGTGTATGTGTGTGTGTGTGTGTGTGTGTGTGTTCATACATATATACATATATGTCTATGCATACATATATGTATAAAGAGTTAAATGAATACACATACACGCAAATATATATATATATATATATATATATATATATATATGTATATATATATATATGTATATACATATATGTATGTATATATATACATGTATATATACATATATGTATGTATATATATACATGTATATATACATATATATACTTACATATGTATCCATATATCTTTATCAGTATCTATATTTATCTACCTATATACATATGTATTCATTCATATACATATGTATATATACGCGCATAAACACACACACACACAAACACATATGTGCATATATATATATATATATATATATATATATATATATATATATATATATATATATATATATATATACATATATAAATAGGTATATAGATAGATATTTACATGTATATGTATATATATATATATATATATATATATATATATATATATATATATAGAGAGAGAGAGAGAGAGAGAGAGAGAGAGAGAGAGAGAGAGAGAGAGAGAGAGAGAGAGAGAGAGAGATGTGTGTGTGTATGTGTGTGTGTGTGTGTGCGTGTGTGTGTGTGTGTGTATCTGTGTGTACATATATATATACATATATCTTTATTTCTATCTATATCTATCTATCATCTATATATATATATATATATATATCAATTCTTACACATGAATATATACAAACCGCAAATGCGTACTTTATTTTGGTTGTTATATTGTTAGTATTATATTGTAGGGAGATAAAGAAATTGCATATTATCCTCGATGTATGTTTGTTACTCGCACAAAAAGTAATTCCATAATCAAACACATCAGAAATAAGCATAAAGATACTTTCATAAAAGTAATTAATTCACTATATTACGTCTTATATATCTGACGAATAGGGTAATATTCAGCAACTATCTATAAATAATAATCAAGGCTATTGATATTGACTTTCCAAGAAAAAACGTTTCTTGTCTCGCAATTTGTAATAGATCTTAAGTAACCTGTTTACTCACACTTTTTAAGTTCGTTCTGGTAGGAATTGGATATATGTATATATCATTATATATATGCATATATATATATATATATATATATATATATATATATATATATATATATATATATACATATATATATATATATTTATATATATATATATGTATATATATATATATATATATAAAGATATAGATATAGATATATTTATATATGTGTGTGTGTGTGCGAGTGCGCGCGTTTGTGTATGCATGTTTAAATATACTGTGTGTTTATATATAAAAGGAGAAGGATAAGCCAGACATGCGGAGCAAATGCTACGTCCGGGCTTATGGCCTTTATACTGAGCCCGGCCTGTGTAAGTTTGAGCTTGTTCCTATAATTTATATATGTTTGCATAGATTTGATATAATGATCTCCAAAACTCACTCCCTGTATTGTGTCCTGTTCTGAAAATCAGATCCCGAGTATTGCACACGCGACGAGGAAGGTCTAATGTTTATGAGTATTGGTGCCAATTATGTGAAAAGATATTTAAAGAGATACAGCATCTGCCTTTTTTTCGCTTCTTTTTCTTCTAATAATAATAATGCAGAATCCTTGACAAGAATACTGTTTTACATTTGGTATGATTGAATACTAGTTTTGCGATGAAAAGGATAATAATGTGAGTGTGCGTGCGTGTTTGTCTGTGTGTGTGCATATATATATATATATATATATATATATATATATATATATATATATATATATATATATATATATATATATATATATATATACATATACATATATATGTGTGTGTGTGTGTGTGTGTGTAGATAGGCAGATATATATAGATAGATATATGCTTAGATATATAGATATAGAGATTGATACTTAGATAAATATATGTAGATATGGACATACACAAATAGAATTATCATTAATACAGCATGTCGCTAATGCCATACAAGCTGCCCTATCTTCGTATGTATAAGAAAGAGGAAAGATAGAAAAAATAAATTAAAAAGTGAACTTTCTTCTGAATCTTTATTTTCTTAGTATATAAATAGATCCATGGTTTCATGTCGTAAGTGATTGTAACATTCTCATATATACCATACGTCACGTATATATATAAGAGTAAGATCTTGCATCCTTAGGCCGTATCATGTACTGAAAGAATCGACATCTTTATGGAGTGGTGTACAGACTAGATGGCGTAGTGTAATAACTTGCAGTGGTAGAGTAATAGCTCGTGGGAGTAGTGTAATGGCTTGCAGGGGTGGAGTAATAGCTCCTGGGAGTAGTGTAATGGCTTGATGGGGTAGAGTAATGGCTAGTGGGAGTAATGTGGTAGCTTGCAGGGGTAGTGTAATGACTTGTAGGAGTAGAGTGGTGGTTTATGTGAATAGATTGCTGACTTGTAGGAGTGGAGTGGTGGTTTGTATGGGTTGAGTGATGGCTTGTATGGGTAGAATGATGGTTTGTGATAGGATTGAAGTCTCCGATACCGACACCAAAGTCACCTCCGAAGCCACTTCCGATGCTGTTTGTCAAAGTTTGTCCACTGCCAAAGCTATTGATTCCACCTCCGACGCCACCGCTTTCCACGACGTGACCGACTCCACGAGAAGCCGTGGTCAAAGCCGAATGGAGGTCCTCTCCGCTGGGAAGGATTGGGTTCTCGCCTTCTTCATAGTCCACGAACACCACTTCGGGCTCCGTCGGCGGTGGTGCTGGCACTTCGATCACACGCTGATCTTGTTCAGATTGCTTGTTCAGGACATACACCACTTGCTGCTGTCGTGGAGGA
>NW_028234429.1:34013083-34023083 GCF_977035675.1 Penaeus japonicus | reverse complement strand
TTGCCCCCCCCCCCCCCCTCCCCCCTCCCTTTTTTGGGTCCTAAAATCCTGGCAAATCTCGGACCCAATATAACAAAAGGTTTACTTTTTTCACAGGGGGCTACAAAATCGTTCCCAAGGATTACGGGAGTAATCAAACGTAAAGTTTTTCCATTAGCCCACTGAGTCCCTTGAACCCGTGCCCTTTGGGTTTGAAACTGACAACGATGATAAAGTTGGAAATGATAGGGTAACAAAATAACGGGCCTATTTATTTTGTTATCCAAGGAGGTTTTTTTGGGCTGAAGATGATTTTCACTTTTTTCAACCCCTTTTAAAAAAAAAAAAAAATGTTTTTTTTGGGTTAAATTTTTCGGGCTTTTTCATAAACTTTCCACGATTTTTTCGGACCTGTACTGTTGACCACAACAAAAGAAATATCTTTCAAAATATTTGCTTTTATTTTGCTTTCGCAATAAATCTTTCATACCCCCCCAAAAAAAAAAAAAAAAAAAAAAAAAAAAAATATATATAATTTAATATATAAATATATATTTTATTTTATATATTTTTATAAAATTTATATATTTATATATATATATTATTATATAATATATATATTCAATTGTAATAACCATATATAACTTGACTAATGTTTGGGCACTTGTCAATAAAACGCCTTCCGTAATTTTTTGGGTTTTAGGTTAGCTCGTTTAACCCAGTTTGGGGCCCCCGGGAAACACAATTTTCTAATTCAAGTCAGTTGATGAAAATTGATTATTACCATGAGTTTGATGCCAAGTCGAGACAAAGTTGAAAAATCCTGAACTGTAATGTGATCATGCAGGCGGACCTTAATTTAATGTCTGTGTTCTTATCCACTTCGGTAAAGCCGGGGTGAGATGACAGGGTCAGGAAAAGTATAATTCCCCCATGAAGTAAAAAATAAGCAAAAGAAGAAGATGTTTGTCACATACGGTGGTCATTTGGGTGTTTGAGTAAGGGACGCAGTTTACAAGCGGTGAAAATGTAGACATGACAAATGTCCTTATCTAGTAAAGGCAGTGATCATTACCACCGGGCCCCATAAAATTTCTTAATGATTATTTTTCCCCATTCGTTTCTTCATGAAGTTGTTTTCGTGGGTTTTGTGAAGGTGAGTAAAAAATATTTGAATTACCAACAGCCTCGGGTTTATAGCTCTTACACATATTTTGTTATTTTTTAGGTAAACCGATCTCTCCCCTCTCTTCTCTTTTCTCTCTCTCTTTATCTCTCTCTCTAACACACACACTCATACACACAATGAACTCACTCTCTTCCCATATATTTTTCTTTCTATCCATCTGTCTATCTCCCTAAAAACACACACTCATTTCACAAAATCCCCCCCCCCCCCCCCAAGCCCCCCCCCCCTCTCTCCCCTCTCCCCTCTCCCCCTCCCCCTTTTCCCCCTTTTCCCCCTCCCCCCTCTCTCCCCCTCTCTCTCTTCTTTTTCTCTCCCCCCCTTCCCTCTCCCCCTCTCTCCCCTTCTCCCCCTCCCCCCTCTCTCCCTCCCCCTTTCTCCCTTCACCCCCCCCCCCTTTTTCTTTTTCTCTGTTTTTTTTTTTTTATTTTTTTTCCTTAAAACCTATTTTTTTTTATATTTTATATATATATAAAAATAATATATATTATATTTATTTTATATATATATCATCTCGTTTTTTCTCCTGTCATACCCCACATAGATTCCTTTTTACAACCCCCCTCTTCCCCCCCTCCCCTCCCCCTCCCCCTTCCCCCTCTCTCTCTTTTCTCTCTCTCTCCCCCTCTCTCTCTCTCCCCTCCCCCCTCTCCCCCCTCTCTCTTTTCTTTCTCCCCTTTCCCCCCTCTCCCCCTCTTCTCTCCCCAGGTTTTTTCTTTTTACGTCATAAAAATTCCTATTATTATTGTTTTTACTATTATGGGAGTGATTATAACCCCTTTATTGGGGTTTTATTAGTATAATCACTGTTTTCCCCTGTTATCCCTTTTTAATCGTCTTCCTCATTTGTTGGGTGTAATTTTTATGTTAGCATTAAATTATTATTCAAGACACATTAACATTTTAACCATTACTTTGCTTCTTGGACACACATAGAATCAAATGATAAAAATGAAACATTTCATATAGGTTCTTGGGAAATAAAATCTGCTATTTTCATTTTTAAAAAAAAATTTTTTATTATGAAATTTCCCAAATAAAATTAATAAAAAAAGAAACAGATATTGTGTCAAACCCAGATTAGGTGAAACATATTTCCCAGAAGGTCATGCATGATAAAGGGAAAATCGGAACTTTGACGCATTTATGGGCGGGGCTATAGAGATTAAAAAGGAGGGGAGTAAGATCCTTCCCCGATACCCTTTTCCACGGGCCCCCCTTTCCGAAAAACCCCCCCTCCTTTCCCCGCCTCCAATTCCCCTCCGATTCCGCCCCCCAATTCCACCCCCGATTCCGCCTCCGTTTCCGCCTCCAATTCCACCTCCGATTCCGCCTCCAATTCCCCTCCAATTCCACCCCAAATTTCCACCTCCGATACCCCCCCAACCCCCTCCGATACCACCTCCGAGGGGCCGGGCCACCGATTCCCCCTTTCCAAAACCCACCACCGCCCACAACTTGACCGCCCCCCCGGGAATGAACTAAAACGCCGTTTTGAAGATCTACCCCCCGCTGGGAAGTGTTGGGTTCCCCCCTTCTGCGTAGTTCACGAAGAACCTTCGGGGTTCGATTGGGGGGGGTGCTGGAACCTCGATCACTCGCGGATCCTGTTCCGACTGCTTTTTCCCAGGACAACACAACGTGTTGCTGCCTTGGCGGGGGGAACAAAACGATAGGTTCTGGTCCATCTGAAACCGTCAGGAATCTCAAAAAAATTTATTTTCCCGTTCCCCCTTAGGTTCCGGAACGTAATCTGGCCGATTGACAGTGGGGCTTAAATTTGGGCGGGCACATCATACGGGAACACACGACTGTTCACTTGGGGTGTCACGCAGCTACCACCCACATGTCGCACTTGCCCATCACCACAGCTTCCCCCGACTCAAAGGAAGGGGCCCGGGGGGCGTACCTAGGTTGTAACCCTGAGGGGCAGGGGAGATGCCCGGGGGAGGGGCCCCGAGTTGGGTAAGATCTTTTTAAAAAAAATAATACATCTCAGTTATTTAAAATATAATTGTAATTTTTACTGATTAACCCCAATATTTTCCATTTTCGCATGTAAATATAATTTAAAATTTCTTTTTTTTCACATGGGACAATAAAAAAAAGGGACGAAAAAATTTAATGAGGTTAGTACTACTTTACCCCAAAAGGGGTTCATGGTGGAATTGATGGGGATGTTCCCCATTTTCCTCCAAAATATATATATATTTATTAAAGTTCTTTGCTCCCCCTTTCAAACCTCATTTTTTTTGGGGGGCCCTTTTCCCAAAGGGCTTTTTCCCTTTCCCCCCCTTTCTGGGAATAAATTTCACCCAGAAAGACAAAAAAGGGAAAACCCCCTTTGGGTTTAAAATTTTAACCTTTCCCAAGGGATTTTAAAGGGATGACAAAATTTCGATTTTAGGGGTAAAAAAGGGAATCCCGTTCTATTCTAAACATACTTACCCGAAATGTCATGGTGGAAGTTTTAGGGCTTTTACCAGGAATTTAATGAAAAAAAACTTTTCTATTTTTTTCCCCGGGTTAGTAAAAAAATCTCCCCAAAAGGGTAATGGGGGAATTTCCCTATGGAAGATGAGGTAAAAGTTTAAATTGTAAAATTTATTTAAAAAAAAAAAGGGAGAGACTATCATGGTTTTTTTCATTTGGGTTGAAAAACGTATATAAACAATTACTCATATATAATACAAGGGAAACAACAAATTTTGGCCCCCAAATTTAATAAACCCGGGGGGGGTTTTTTTTTAAATTCCTTTTGAGAGTGGGGTGCTTAAAAATAATTAGAATTTGAATATTTTTGTAAATTTCCTTGTTCATGTACTTTCCAAAATCAATAGGGGGATGATTATCGTTGATAAAATCAGGTCCATTTTTACAATGACCCTCTCCCTCTCTTTCTTTTTCCCCCTTTTTTCTTCCGCTCTCTTTTTCTCTCTTATATATATATATAAATATATATATATATATATTATTATAAAATATATAAAATTTTTTTTTATATATATAAATTATGTGTGTGTGGGGTTGTTGTGTGTGTGTGTGCTATATATATGTATGTATATTAATAATATATATATATAATATTATATATATTATATTATATATATTTATATATATATATGTATGTATGTATGTATGTATGTATATATATATATATTTTATATATATATTATGTGTGTGTGTGTGTATACATATATATGTATATATATTTATATATATTTTTATTTATATATATATATAAATATATATATATATGTGTGTGTATGTATATATATATATTTATATATATTATATTTATATATATTTATATATATATATGTGTATACATATATATATATGTATGTATGTATGCATATATATATAGATATATTATATATATTTTATATATATATATATGTGTGTGTGTGTGTGTATGTATATATATATATTATAATATATATATATTTATTATATATATATATGTATGTATGTATGTATGTATGTATATATATATATAATAATATATATATATAAATATATATATAATATATAAATATATATATATAATATATAAATATATATATATAAATTATATATATATATTATATTATATATATTATATATATATATTTTTATTTATATATATTTATATATATATATATATTTTATATATATATATTTATATATATATATACAATATATATATATATAAATTATATATATATATGTGTGTGTGTGTGTATGTATATATATATATTATGTGTGTGTGTGTGTATACATATATATATATGTACATATATATGTATATATATATATATTATTTACATATATGATTGCAGTGGTACTCTTACTGTAATTGATACACACGAGTATACACACGCAGTAGTACACTAACATTGGTAGATAAATAGGTGTATAGATAGACAGAGAGGAAAGTTTTATTTCTTTGTATGCGAAAATCACCTAAATATCTGCATTCTTAAAAGAAGCAACTATACTTAAGAATAACAATGCAAGAATTCAATGTTTGGAATCAAGAAGAATTGTTTATGTTATTTATATTCTAAAAGAAAAATGGATCACTGAGTTCGTGTTCCTATTTCAATTAAAAAATCTGATGAGGAGGAATTTTTATTGCATTATAATGAAAATACATGTCAACTTTACTGTTGCCCTTTACTTTAAGTAATAAAATTATGATATGTCTCCATTTTCTTTACGTAAGAAATGTGATGTGCTGATTAGATATAGATATAGAAAGCTTTATCATTTACTTTACCCATTTAAAGCAGGAATTCTATGATTAATTCATTCTCAAATCGCATGATGATTAACTAGTTAGTAATTTGTGGGATTCATGGAAACTTTACATTGTCACAGTAATAGCTTTATTTTCACATTCACAAATAAATTACATGTTTATCATAGACATTTAACTTAAATTAATATAAAAATTTACAGCATAATGGCATTCTCTATGCATGTGTAGGATGAGGGATAGAGAGAGAAAGATAAGAAAAAGGAATAAGATGGGAGTTAGAGAGAAAGTAGAGAGGAGTTTGTGAGAGAGATTGAAAGTTAGTTGTGAAGCTTTACATCAGTAGTCCATGTGTTTCTAGCAAAGCGTTGACACGAGAATATCTTCATGGTGTACTGTATAGGTTAGAAGGGGGGAATAAGTACCATCTCGATACCACCGCTGATGCCGCCTCCGATACCACCTCCGATGCCATCTCCGATACCACTACCACTGCCACCTCCGATACCGCCTCCGATTCCGCCTCCAATTCCACCTCCGATTCCGCCTCCAATTCCACCCCCGATTCCGCCTCCGATTCCGCCTCCAATTCCACCTCCGATTCCGCCTCCAATTCCGCCTCCAATTCCACCTCCAATTCCACCTCCGATACCACCACCGATACCACCTCCGATGCCGCCACCGATTCCTCCTCCAATACCACCACCGCCCACAACTTGACCGCCTCCCTGGGAAGCTGAACTCAACGCCGTCTGAAGATCTACTCCGCTGGGAAGTGTTGGGTTCTCTCCTTCTGCGTAGTTCACGAAGAACACTTCGGGGTTCGATTGTGGTGGTGCTGGAACCTCGATCACTCGCTGATCCTGTTCCGACTGCTTATTCAGGACATACACAACGTGTTGCTGCCTTGGCGGTGGTACGACGATAGGTTCTGGTCCATCTGCACCGTCAGGAAGTCTCACAAAAATGATATTCCGTTCCACCTTAGGTTCCGGAACGTAATCTGGCCGATTGACAGTAGCTTCATTTGCGGGCACATCATACAGGAACACACGACTGTTCACTTGGGGTGTCACGCAGCTACCATCCACATGTCGCACTTGCCCATCACCACAGCTTCCAGACTCAAAGGAAGGGCCGGAGGGCGTACCTAGGTTGTAACCCTGAGGGGCAGCAGATGCAGCAGCCACGAGTGCTAAGATCTTTAAGAAAAATAATACATCTCAGTTATTAAACTATAATTGTAATTTCACTGATTAACCGAATATTTTCTCATTTTCGCATGTAAATATAATTTCACATTTCTTTGTTTCACATGCACAGATAAATAAAGCACGAAACTAAGTGAGGTTAGTACTACTCACCAAGAGCTTCATGGTGGAAGTTGATGCACTGTCCTCATTTGCCTCCAATATATATATATATACTAACGTTCTTTGCTCCTCCTACACACCTCATTTTGGCCTTTCCAAGGTCTTTCCTTTCTCCCTTTCTGCAATAAATCTCACCCAAGAAAGACTAAAGAAGAAATCCTTGGTTTAATCACGTGCCCAGCATTCAAAGAGGATGACATTGCGATTCAGCTGGAATAAGCAATCTGTTCTATTCTAAATCATACTTACCCGAAGTGTCATGGTGGAAGTTGAGGTCTTTTACCAGAGTAATATAATGAAATAACTTTTCTATTTTCCGTCGGGTTAGTAAATATCTCCAAAGGCTAATGGTGGAATTTCATATGGAAGATGAGGTAAAGTAAGCTTGTAAAATCATTACACCGGTAGAGACTATCATGGTTTCTTCATTGGATTTGAAAAACGTATATAAAGCAATTACTCATATATAATACAAGGGATCAACATTAATTTGGCCCCTGATATTGAATACCGGGGCGTTTGTTTTAACATCCTTCTGAGAGTGCGTGCTGAAAGTAATTAGAATTTGAATATTTTTGTAAATTTCCTTGTTCATGTACTTTCCAAAATCAATAGAGGATGATTATCAGTTGATACGATCAGGTCCATTTTTACAATGACCCTCTCTCTCTCTTTCTTTTTCTTTTTCTCTCCCGCTCTCTTTTTCTCTCTTATATATATATATATATATATATATATATATATATATATATAAATATTATAATATATATATATATGTATATATGTGTGTGTGTGTGTGTGTGTGTGTGTGTGTGTGCTATATATATGTATGTATATGTATATACATATATATATATATGTATATATATATATATATATATATATATATATATATATTTATATATATATATATATGTATGTATGTATGTATGTGTATATATACACATATATTTATATATATATAGACATATATAGATATATAATAATACATATGTATGTATATATGTGTGTGTATGTATATATATATATATATATATATATATATATATATATATATATATATATATATGTGTGTGTGTGTGTGTGTGTGTGTGTGTGTGTGTGTGTGTGTGTGTGTGTGTGTGTGTGTGTATCTATATCTATATCTATATCTATATCTATAAACTGTATATGTACATCATATGGATATGTATATAAACGTATGTATATATACATATATCAATGCATATATATTCTAGTTCATGAATATTATTTTTCAGACGATCTCAGAAAATGAATATTGATGTGCTATATTTTTACCTGAGTTTCATAAACGTTCACCTTCCCTTATCACTTTCAGTAAGAACTGAATGATGTGAATAGCGTCATCATTATAATGGATTTTCGCCATTTGATAAACTTCATGGACATGCTGCCATCTGTCAATTAAGATAAATATTGTTCTCTAAATTTTTATGCGTTACCAGGATTATAAAAAGTACATGCGGATGATAATGATGTTTATGACGATTATAACGATTATTATGATAATCGTGATGACGATATTGATGATAATAATGGTTACTATGATTACAACGACGACGACGATGATTGAGATGATTATAATGATGATTTTGATGATAATGATCTTGTGAGAAGGAGAAGTGGTAATGCTATATGATGTAATTGTAATAGTAGTAAAGTTTCTTCTAGAAATAAAAGTGCAAGCAGAATGTAGTAAGTGATAATGATTAAACTAATAATAATCAAAATAAAGAAACAACGTTAGTTAAAACGTTAGTTAAAACCAAAATCTGAAAATATGTACGCGAATTGGAAAATTAGAAAATTGCTTATTATCTGATCATATTAACAAATGCCTTTCTTTAATTGCTGGCAGAAACGATATCCTGTTTTACTGCCCAGTAAACAAAATTTCTGACCAAATGATAAAACAAGCAAAATTATCAAAGAAAACGTGCCTGGTGAGAGGTCGAAGATATCATTAGTTCAAGGTCTGTCTAACCTGACATGCAAGCTAACAATGCTCGACCCTCTACGACCGTTATACCAATCGATAAATTATTACATAATGATTGCAGTGGTACTCTTACTGTAATTGATACACACGAATAATACACACGCAGACGTACACTAACATTGGTAGATAAATAGGTGTATAGATAGACAGAGAGGAAAGTTTTATTTCTTTGTATGCGAAAATCACCTAAATATCTGCATTCTTAAAAGAAGCAACTATACTTAAGAAATAACAATGCAAGAATTCAATGTTTGGGAATCAAGAAGAATTGTTTATTTTATTTATATCTAAAAGAAAAATGGATCACTGAGATCGTGTTGCCTATTTCATTAAAAAATCATGATGAGGAATTTTATTGCATTATAATGAAAATACATGTCAACTTTACTGTTGCCCTTTACTTTAAGTAATAAAATTATGATATGTCTCCATTTTCTTTAACGTAAGAAATGTGATGTGCTGATTAGATATAGATATAGAAAGCTTTATCATTTACTTTACCCATTTAAAGCAGGAATTCTATGAATTAATTCATTCTCAAATCGCATGATGATTAACTAGTTAGTAATTTGTGGGATTCATGGAAACTTTACATTGTCACAGTAATAGCTTTATTTTCACATTCACAAATAAATACCATGTTTATCAAGACATAACTTAAATAATATAAATTTACAGCATACAGCATACACTATGCATGTGTAGGAAGAGGGAAAGAGAGAGAAAGAATAAGAAAAAGAATAAGAGGGAGTTAGAGAGAAAGTAGAGAGGGAGTTAGAGAGAGAGATAGAATGTTAGTTGTGAAGCTTTACATCAGTAGTCCATGTGTTTCTAGCAAAGCGTTGACACGAGAATATCTTCATGGTGTACTGTATAGGTTAGAAGGGGGGGAATAAGTACCATCTCCGATACCACCGCTGATGCCGCCTCCGATACCACCTCCGATGCCGCCTCCAATACCTCCTCCGATGCCACCACCGATTCCGCTTCCAATTCCACCTCCGATACCACCTCCAATACCACCTCCGATGCCACCGCCGATACCGCCTCCAATTCCACCTCCGATACCACCTCCGATGCCACCTCCGATACCGCCTCCAATTCCACCTCCGATACCGCCTCCAATTCCACCGCCGATGCCGCCACCGATTCCTCCTCCAATACCACCACCTCCAACAACTTGACCGCCTCCCTGAGAAGCT
>NW_028234429.1:34005583-34008083 GCF_977035675.1 Penaeus japonicus | reverse complement strand
TTTTCCAGTAGCTAAGGATGTTGGAAGAAACGATTAGTGCCATTTCATTACAGTTTTACGTACTAGAAATAACGCATCTTTATTGAGATATGTAAATATTTATATATATAATATAAATACATATATATGTATACATAAGTTCACATATATGTACCTGTCTATTTATAAATATATCTTTATCTACCTATCTATCTATCTCTCTCTATATATACAGTATATATATATATATATATATATATATATATATATATATATATATATATATATATATACACATACATATTCTATATGTTTTATATATACATATGTTTATATATATACATATATACATATGTATATACATACATATACACATGTATATATATACATATGCATATGTATATATATACATATACATATGTATATATACATATAGATACATAAATATATACCTAAATACATGTGTGTGTGTGGAAAGAGAGAGCGATTTATGTGTAGAGAAATAGGGTTAAAGGCTCTCCACTCGTTATATTCGTGTAGAGTGCATTTTCCTACCGGTAATTGAATTTCAGATTAGCTAGGGCGGGATGTTGGTTAAACTCTCGCTCATAAGCCGTGGTCAGCCTGAGGTGCCAGTCAGATTCCAAGTGTTTATTGTTCCTGATCAGAGGACTGCTGCAATACAGTATCCTTAATACACATTAAGAGAAGTCACATTTTTTGTAGGTCCTTATGAGACCTGAGTGTTAATTGGAAGATAATTGGAGCTGGAATCAAGATGTGGGTATGATAAAGATGACAGAAAGATAGAGCTAAAGAGTGGCTAGCTTACACTCCTTACGAGATACTTCGCATATTAGTTGACGAGACTCTCAGTGTGCAAGCTCCCTTACATCTAACACCAAGGTCGATCTGCGATTATTTTTTTTTTTTTTTTTTTTTTTTTTTTTTTTTTTTTTTTTTTTTTTTTTTTTTTTATAGAATATGTCTTACTCATTCTTGCAGTGCAAAAAAATGGTCTTTCCTTCAAGCTAACTACACAGTGGAAGGTATAGCGTTATGAGTTTTCTAGGTCAGGTGTAGGTTCCGTGGCAATTAATCCAAGGTTGCCAGCTTTAGGAAAATTGCATTTCAGTTGATAGTAAATAATCGTAACCAATTTTGCTTGTAATATATTTCCTCAAAGGAGAAAATCGGTATAATTCTGCAGTGCCTGTGTGTTATTACGATATGCTCATTGCGTCCAGCCTTTTCATTGTCAAGAAAACCACGATATTTTTGCATTATTTACAAGTTATTCGTATGTACGCATACAAATGTTTCTTATATAATTTTGTACAAGCACAAATACATTCTGCACATATGAGAGCGCGCTCAGTGTGTGCGTGTATGTACATAACATGTCGTGTTAAAGTGTAAACCGGAGAACTGAGGCAGAATGTAAACATGTAAGTTGCTAAAGTGTCTTTTATAATCAGTACTAATTTGATATCATCTAATTCGTTCTGATTGTTATCTTTTTTATATTAGGAGCAGGAGAAAGTACAGTATAATTTCGCTTCCCAGGCAGTGATGGAATTAAATTATCCCCAAAACAAAATCATTATAATTGTTAGCATAATTACTATGCCATTATTATTACTATCATTATTGTTATTGTTGTTATTATTACTATCATCATTATTCTCATAACATATCATTATTACCATTGTTCTTTTTGTTATTGTTATTACTACCGTTATTGTTATCATTATATCTATTATCATAATCATCAGCATCATTATGAACACCCAAGCTGACTGATAGACTATGAAATCAGAGATGTAGAGTACCTTTGGCATTTTTTGTATACTGTTTTTTTTTTCTCTCTTTTTTTTTTTTTGGGGGGGGGGGGGATATGTTGACCTTATTCTATGAATCATGTAAACAATATGTTGCTAGAATAACTTTTATTTGATTAGATGCAAATAAATATAAAACTGGCATATAGATAACATTAATTTAGCCATATCAAATAAAATATGATTTCCTCAATAAACCATACATCATGAGGATATATTCGACACCTGTGTAGAATTATGGTGTGCTGTACAAATTGGAGGGAGGGGAGTAACTGCCACCGCTGCTACCACCGAAACCGCCTCCGCTCCCACCACCGAAACCGCCTCCGCTGCCACCGCCGAAACCGCCTCCGCTACCACCATCGAATCCACCTCCACTGCCACCACCGAAACCGCCTCCAATGCCACCACCGATGCCGCCTCCGATTCCTCCTCCAAATCCACCACCTACAACTTGACCGCCTCCCTGAGAAGCTGAGCTCAAGGCTGTCTGAAGATCTACTCCGCTGGGAAGAGTTGGGTTCTCTCCTTCTGCGTAGTTCACGAAGAACACTTCGGGGTTCGATTGCGGTGGTGCTGGAACCTCGATCACTCGCTGATCCTGTTCCGACTGCTTATTCAGGACATACACGACGTGTTGCTGTCTTGGCGGTGGTACGACGATAGGTTCTGGTCCATCT
>NW_028234429.1:33998083-34000583 GCF_977035675.1 Penaeus japonicus | reverse complement strand
CTCCGATGCCGCCACCGAAACCACCTCCACTGCCACCGCCGAATCCGCTTCCACTGTTTCCACCACCAACAACCTGACCACCGCCTTGGGAAGCTGCACTCAACGCCGTCTGAAGGTCTACTCCGCTGGGAAGAGTTGGGTTCTCTCCTTCTGCGTAGTTCACGAAGAACACTTCGGGGTTCGATTGTGGTGGTGCTGGAACCTCGATCACTCGCTGATCCTGTTCCGATTGCTTATTCAGGACATACACCACGTGTTGCTGTCTTGGAGGTGGTACGACGATGGGTTCTGGTCCATCTGCACCGTCAGGAAGTCTCACAAAAATGATATTCCGTTCCAATTTGGGTTCTGGAATGTAGGTTGGCCGATTGACAATAGCTTCATTTGATGGCACATCATACAGGAAAACACGACTGTTCACTTGGGGAGTGACACATCTGCCGTCAACATGTCGCACTTGTCCACTGCCACAGCTCCCAGCGTTCAAGGAGGGGCCAGAGGGCGTGGGCAGGTTGTATCCCTGTGGAGCAGCAGACGCAGCAGCCACGAATGCTAAGACCTGTGAAAACAGCACGTGAATAACTTTTAGATACTACAAAGTTATAATGTCTATGGAAATCAAATTAGGTTCGAAAATCAGATTCACCTAACGCGAAATGCGCAACACTGTGCGTCCGACATTACTCACCAAGAGCTTCATGTTGGATGTCTATGCTTCGCCCCATTCTGGTACCGTATATATACCTACGTCATGGTTCTCCTACCATTAGCCTTCACAAGGTCTTTCCTTTCTCCAGAAGGAATTCTAGGATTAAGTAGCCAAATAATATGACATTGCAACTCGGGTAAAAGCTCTGGTGAAAGACATTAATTTTTTGTTGAGAAAAAAAAATGATTTCATATGTACCTTACTCGCAAACGTTTGTATACTGTACTCGAGTTATGAATTTACGCATACATACATACATATATCTGTATGTATACATATATATATATACCTATGCATATATGGATGTGTATATATGTATGTATATATATATATATATATATATAATATATATATATATATATATATATATATATATATAAATATATATATATGATTGTATACATATCACACACACACACACACACACACACACACACACACATATATATATATATATATATATATATATATATATATATATATATATATGAATTATATATATATATATAGATATAGATATAGATATATAGATAGATATATATAGATATATTTATCTATTTATTTATTTATTTATTTATTTATCTATTTATATATAGATAGATAGAAAGATAGATATAGATATATACATATATATATATAATATATATATATATATATATATATATATAAATATATGCATATATATATATATATATATATATATATATATATACATATATATGTATGTATATATATGTGTGTGTGTGTTTATCATATGTAAAATCATATAGATGAATCAATATATAAATACATATATGTATATATATGTATATATATATATATATATATATATATATATATACAGTATATATATATATATATATATATATATATATATATATATATATATATATGTATATATATATATATATATATATATATATATATATATATTATATATATATATATATATATATTTGCACATATGTATAAGTATATATGAACATATAAGTATACATATACATATATATATATATATATATATATATATATATATATATATATATAATATATAATATACATATAAATTGATATATATATATTACATATATCTATATATATATATATATATATATATCTATATATCTATCTATCTCTCTCTCTCTCTCTCTCTCTCTCTCTCTCTCTCTCTCTCTATATATATATATATATATATATATATATATATATATATATATATATATATACATACATATATGCATACAATTATATATGTATAATCACTGGCACACTCACATATATATGTATGTATATGTATATATGTATATATATATGAATATACAAATATAATATACAGATATATAAGTATATATGAACATATAAGTATACATATACATATATATATATATATATATATATATATATATATATATATATATACATATAAATTGATATATATATATTACATATATGCATATGTATATATATATATGTTTATATCTATATATCTATCTATCTCTCTCTCTCTCTCTCTCTCTCTCTCTCTATCTATATATATATATATATATATATATATATATATATATATATATATATATATATATATGCATACAATTATATATGTATAATCACTGGCACACTCACATATATATGTATGTATATGTATATATGTATATATATATGAATATACAAATATAATATACAGATATAATATATATATATATATATATATATATATATATATATATATATATATATATATATATATATATATATATAGGGGCGGGAAGATTTTCTTTAGATAATTTACTG
>NW_028234429.1:33950583-33958083 GCF_977035675.1 Penaeus japonicus | reverse complement strand
CCCTCACACCACACACACAACCCCCCAAAACCATTGAGTATTATTAAAGGTGTTATTTGAAGGCTCTTTATATATTTCTGTATCAATCGTTGCTAACATATTTTTAACAATGGATCCTGTTATAATTAGCATTATCCCAAATTTTATCATTTTTATCCTCGTTGTCTTTTTTTCTTCCTCGATAAAGAACATATTATTTTTGTCACTATTTAGAGAGAAGTATTATGATATGTTAACTTCTTTTATAGTTTTCGTTAGTATTAACACTGAAGTCATATGTCCCCATGACCATCTACAGTATTTTCTTAGTTTTATTTTCATTACTAACTTTATCATTATTATTATTACATTACACTTTCATCAAATTTATAATTTCTTCCGAAACATAACCCTTTTTTAAAAACCCCTTTCCCCTCTGCTATAATTATATTGTTTAAATTTTCTGCGCCTTATTATAACATCATTTTTCCATTTTAGCAAAGCATTCCTCAAAACATAAGAATCTTTACTTTCTATTACTATTATGTCTCGAATTGGCATTAATACGAACGTGGCCATTTATACCATACTTTAACTGTTGATCATGCAGAATTATCATGCGTATATTAATACTATCACTTTTATGATCACAGCTGCCACAGGTGTTAAAGCAAATGCACTGATGACGCTTTCCTGCTTCAATTTCTTCATTCTGATATGATGCTTTTACTACTGACGGCAATTATAATATTTGCGGGTTGCAAGTTTGCCTGTGAGTTTATGAAAGTTCATGTGCCTTTGCTTTTGTGTGCTTGTTTAACGGAAGTTGCACACATAGCGGGTGTGTGTGCCTTTGAGTGTGATTGTGTTGTGTTTGAACGTCTGTGTTTGTATTTGTGTGTGTGTGTGTCTGTGTGTTTGTGGGTTTGTGTGTGTGTTTGTGTGTGTGTGTGTGTTTGTGTGTGTGTGCGTGTGTGTGTGTATGTGTGTGTGTGTGTATGCAAGCGTATGTGTCCAAGTGTGTGCGTCTTTTCGTGCGTGTGGGAACATATACTACAGAAATCGCTTTCCATTTTCGCTACTGTCATGAACTCACGCCAATTGCATGTGAAGTAAAGTTAATGTCCCGTCCATAATAGGAGCCAGAATAATTAACATACATCAAGCTAGCTAATCATCAGTCCATCTTTCCGTAAAAATGGCCGACAACAGATAACCTTCGACTCCCAGCGCCCCTCCCTCCCAGCTCCCCATACCCCCAACCAGCCCCTCGCACCCCCACACCAGAACCAACACGACAGGATGACAGTAGGATCTTTAGGTGCCCCCCCCCCCTCCTTTCCTCTTTCCTTCCCACTTCCTTTCCTTTCCCTTCCCTCCTGCCTATACCTTCCTCTTCCTCCCATATTTTCCTCACCTTTCTCTCCATTTCTCTCATTCACTTCATTTTCCATCCTTTCCCTCCTCTCTCATTTTCCCTCTTTCCCTTTTTCCTCTTGTTATCTTACTCTTTCATAGTTCTCTCCCTTCCCCTCCCACTCTTTCCTTTATCCTCCCTCCTTCCTTCTTTTCCACCTTTCCTCCTCCATCTCTCCTTTCTTCCTCCTTCTTTCCCTTTCCTTGTCTTCCTATTCCCTCCCCTCCCTTCTCCTCACCGGGCTGAGCTTCTCGACCCCTCATCACCATTCCTACCAACTTATCTTCTTTCGGGTTCCCACAGCCCTTCTCAAATCCCGACACTAATTGACTTTTTCACCATCCCTCTTTTTTTATCCTCACTTCCCTCACCTCTCCGGCTCCTCCCTCGTCTTCTTTTCCCACCCTCCCCTCCCTTCCCTCATCCCTCCGTTGTCCCTCCTCTTCTTTCCCCTCCCCCTCCCTTCCCTCCTTCCCCTTCCTCCCTCCTCCTCTCGTCCTCCTTCCTCCCTTCCCTCCCTTCCCTCTTCCCCTGGTTCTCTCTCCTCCTCCTCGCCCCCACGCCCCCTACCTTCCCCTCCTTCCCTCCCCCCTTCCCTCCCCTCCTCCTCCTCCTCTTCCCCCTCGCCCCCATGCCCCCTACCCTCCCCCCTACCCTCCCCTCCTTCCCTCCCCTCCTTCCCTCCAGGATTGGTGAAGGGCCAACATTCCGCTGCAAGAAGAAGGGTCGCGCGTGATTCTCGCTGAGTCACGGCACGAGTGACGTAACCGATGTAATGCAGCTTGTGACTTCTGGCTTCGTTTTGCGAGTGTAATTGGCGAATACGCGTTATTCTCACGGGGGTGAATTTCGTTTTTTTTTTTTTTTTTTTTTTTTTTTCTTTAAGTAATGAACGTGAAAGAAAAGAGAGGTGGGGAAATACGTTTCGTTTTGAAGCGTATATGGATGTGGAACTGTTTTTTTTTTTCTTTCATCATGACTTGCCATCGTCCATCTCTTGCGTCCGACGTCAATTAGCAGGAATTCGCGGACGAAAACCGGGGGCTTGAAAATGCAAGAACGAGAGAGCAAAAAAAGGGGGAAAAAAGTAATGTTCGTACTTACGTAAAAGTAGGTAACTAACGACGGCCAGTATGATGAATCACTTCTCTCCTGCGCTTTATCGTCCCCCCTCCCTCCCTCTTCTCCCCCCTCAAAAAAAGTCTGACCCCCCCCCCCCGCCCCCCCCCCCGCCCCCCGCCGTGTGGCACCCCCCCCCCCTTCCTCCCATCTCTCTCTCTTTCCACCATTTCATTCGATCCTTTCCCAGTCCACCTAAAGTGTTGTCCTGTCCCGATGCCCCCCCCTTCTCCTTTCCTCCCAACCCCTCTGGGGCCACCCCCCCCCGCGCCCCCCCCCTCTCCTCTCCCCTATCTATTTTCTTTCCCTCTTTCCTTCTCTTTTCCTCCTTTTCTTTCACCCTTTTCTCCTCTTTTTTTCCTCATTTTTCCCTTCTTTCTTATTTTTCTTCTCTCTCTTATCCTCCACCCTGACACTCTCCCCTTTCTTTCCCTCCCTTTCCCTTCTTTAATATCCCCTCTTCCTACTTTACTCTCTTCTACTCCCTCCTCCCTTCTAAATCCTTCATTTTCCCTTTTCTCTTTTTTATTCCTTCTATCCCCACCCTGTACATTCTATCTCCCACGCCCTCCCTTTTCCTTCTCTGTCATTTTTCTCTCCTCCCTGATTCTCCCTCGCCGCTCCCCTTTTCTCCCTTCTTTCTGTTTTATTATCTCCTTCTCCCCCATCCCTTCCATTCTCTCATCCATCTTTTCCTTTCTCTCTCTTCCATCCTTACCCCTTTTTTCTCTCCTCCACTGACTATCTCTGTGTTCTTACTTCTCTTCCTACTATTCCTTCGTCCTCTTCCCTTCATTTGTAAGCCTTATTCTCTCTCATTTTCCTCTCTCTTTTTTTCCACTCCCATTCCCACTCCCACCCCTACCCCTATCCCTACCTACATTTATCTTCTGTTTTGCTCACCCATTTTCATTTTCTCCCCTTCCCCCTCCCCCATCATTGCTCTCTCCCATACACCTCCTCCCTCATTTCTTACTCTCCCTCGATCCCTTCTCTTTTTCCTCCCCTTCCACCTCGACTTCCTCCTCCTCCTCCTCCTCTTCCTCGTCCTCCTCCTCCTTGTCCTTGTCCTCCTCGTCGTCCCCTCCATCGTTTTCGTCGTCATTGTCCTCCTTCTCCTCATCCTCTTCCTCTTCTTCCCCCACTTCCACCTCCACCTCCTCCTCCATTTCTACCTTCTCCCCCTCTTCCTCCTCCACCTCATCTTCTCACTCCCTCAATTTCCCGTTCTCCCTCTCCCTACCTTTTCCCTCCACTTCCTCCCACCTCCCTCCATCTCCTTCATTAAACCCACCCCCTACCCCCAACCCCCCATCCCTCCTCTTAGCCCCTCCATCCCTCCTGCCCCCTCCCCTCCTCCCCTCCCCCTCCTGCCCCCTCCCCCTCCTCTCCATCCCTCCTGCCCCCTCCCCCTCCCCCTCCATCCCTCCTGCCCCCTCCCCCTCCCCCTCCATCCCTCCTGCCCCCCCCTCCATCCCTCCTGTCCCCCCTCCCCCTCCATCCCTCCTGCCTCCTGCCCCCTCCCCCTCCCCTCCATCCCTCCTGCCTCCTCCCCTCCCCCTCCTGCCCCCTCCATCCCTCCTGCCCCCTCCCACTGCCCCCCTGACCTCGACCCATTCTCGTGTTGCCAGAACCTGTAGACACTTTCTGCTCATCCTCTTCAATAACCGCTAATACTTCGCTGTGGGGGGGGGGGGGGGGGGGGGGGGGGGGGGGGGGGGGGGGGGGGGGGGGGGGGGGGGGGGGGGGGGGGGGGGCGATCATCATTGATGGCAATTCTGCTCGAAAGGTCAGGAGCTGTGACCGGAAAATAAATTCTTTTTATTCTGTTATTCTCTTCTTCTTCTTTCTTCTTCTATCTTTTGTTTAGCTTTTTTTAACCTATTTGTTTTTTTGTTTTTTTTTTGTGTGTGTTTTTTTTATTATTCGTTTCTTTTTTTTATTTTTGTCATTTTGTCTTCTCCGTCTCTTCTCTTAAAGATTTTTTTTTTCTTTTTTTCTGCATCATCATTATCACCATCTGCTTCACTTTTTTTCTTCTTCCTCGTCTTCTGTTTCATCTTTTCTTCTTCTTTCTCCTCTCCTTCTCCATATTTTTCTTCATATTCTTCTTCTTCATTTCTTCATCTTGTTCTTCTTCACTTCCATCGTCTTTTACTTCATTTTCTTCCTTCTCTTCATATTCGTCTTCATCTTCATCTTGTTCTTCTTCATATTCTTCTTCTCCATTTTTTTATTTTCCTTCGAGGGTATCCATTTTATTTTTCTCTTTGTCTCTTTTCTTCAATCTTTTTTTTTCCTTTCTGTAGATTCAAAAAGTATATATTTTTTCGTTTTCTGTCATTGTTTTGCTTTCCCCTTTTTCATATTTTTCTTCAAAAATTCAAATATCAAGTATGTTTTTTCATCTCCCGTAGGAGGTTTTGGTGCTGTTGTTGTAGCCGGTTGGTAAAATAAAAGATCATCACTCGTTGTGTCTGAGTATGAGGTAGTGAGGAGGGTTATCTTCTTATATGTCTTCTTATTACCACCATTCCTCCTTTTTGTCTTATTATTATTACTATTATTATTATTATTATCAATATCATTATCATCCTTATTATCATTATCATCATCATTATTATTATCATTATCATCATTATTATTATTATCATTATCATTATCATTAATACCATTGTTATCATTTTTATCATTATCATTATTTTATTATCATTATCATTATTTTATCATCATTATCATTATCATTACAATCATTATCATCATCATTATTGCTACCATTATCGTCATTTTTATCGTCATCATAGCATCATTTTGTATCAAGGATAAGGATAAGCCAGATTTGCGGAGCAGATGCTACGCCGGGCTTGCATGCACTGAGGCGAGCCCGCCTGTGCCAGCGTGTGCTGACTCATGAGAGAATGTGCCAACGAGTGTCGACTCGATCTGAACTTGGTCCTTACCCAACTCAGTGCCCAGCTACGTCAGTAAGCGCCAGGTGACAGTGGAAACTCACGAGATTGGACTCGATCTGCCGACCACGGGGATGTGAAGTCGACACGCTACCGTTGAGCTACCAGACGGTTATTTTGTATCATTGCTATTACCAATATCATTATTATCATGATTTTTAGTCACATCATCGCCATCATCACTATCATCCCCAACACCAATATCATCACCAATATCATTATCAATATCATCATCATCATTATCATCATCATCATAATCATCATCATAATCATCATCATCCCCATCCCATTACTATCACTCTCATCACCATCATCGTCATCACTATCCTCTTCCTCATCATCACCACCATCACTATCATCATAACTATCCTCATCATCACCATCATCATCACTATCCTCATCATCACCATCATCATCACTATCCTTTTCACCATCATCATCACTATCCTCATCATCACCATCATCATCACTATCCTCATCATCACCATCATCATCACTATCCTTTTCACCATCATCATCACTATCCTCATCATCACCATCGTCATCATAACTATCCTCTTCATCACCATCATCACAATCCTCACCATCACCATAATCATCAGCACTATCTTCCTCATCATCACCTTGTTTTGCCTTTTGCATTCTGTTCCCACGGGTAAAATTATAGAAACAAAAACTGCAAGACCAACCTGTGCAGAAAGATCTTACGCAACGCTAAAATTACGGACGTAACTGTCTTTTTTATGTTAGAATTCGCCTTCCGACCGGATATCCGTTGCAAAAGTTGCAAAACACGACATCATTAAAGAATGGAAAATAAGAATAAAAAGATAGAAAGTAGATGAAAATAAGAAAATATGTAATTATAAATGAGTCTTTGATCTATCATATAATTGGTCAAAGCATAAAGTGACCAACATGTACATCTCTAAAATTAATTTGTCTTGATGTTTCTTTATCTATTTTTTCTTTCTTTCTTTCCTTCTATATTTTTGTCTCTCTTTCTTTTTTCTTTATGGTTTTATTTAGCCTTTATAACTTTTGTTTCTTTCTGTATCTTTTCTTTTGTGATTTATTATGATTTCATTTCGTTTTCTTAGTTTTTCTTTCATTGGTTCTCTCTTTCTCTCTCTCTCTCTCTCTATCTATCTATCTATCTATCTATCTATCTATCTATCTATATATCTATCTCTATCTATCCATCTATCTATCTTTCTCTCTCTCTCTTTCTCTGTCTTAAACCTTTTATTGTCGGTATCTGTCTGGGTTCTCTCTCTCGTACGTCTCCTTCGTCCATCTCGAAACTTACTTCTCTCTGGACTCCACTCCCCCCTATCCCTCGGGTCCTTCTCTCCTCGTTCTCCTCCCTGCTCACTCTTCGTCCCTCTCCCTCTCTCCTTCTCTCTCCTCTCTCTCTCTCTCTCTCTCTCCCCCTCCCACCGCTGCCTTCACCCTCCCATTACCTCACCGTCCCTTCCCTTCACTCTCTTTCTTCACATTCTCCCTCTCACCTCTCTCTCCTTCTCCATACTCTTCTTCTCTCTCACATCTCCCGTGCCTCTCACCTCACCTTTCTCTCCACTCCTTCCACTCTCTACCCTCCCTCTCCACAATCACACCGACCCCCTACTGCTCCCTCGTCCACCACGCAGACTCACCTACTCCGCTCGCGTCACTCATCTCCTCTAACTTCCTTGCCTCTTGCGACCCCATCGCGACACTCTCACCATCCACGTTTGCTCCTCGGCCTTCGACCCTTCAGTTCTCTCCCCGCCTCCTCTCGTTACGTCTCAACCCGTCCTCTCTCTTTTCTCCCGCGCGCGTCTTTCTAATCTATCCTCTCTCACTCTCTCTCGACTAGAGCCATCTATCACACTTCTTTGCTCTCTTCCACGCGCCTTCCTCCCACACTCTCTCCTGCCCCTCTGTCTAGTCCTCTCTCTCCTCCCCTTGAGCTCCCTCTCCCCTGCTCATTTCTTCTCCTACTCACCTCCTTCCTCGTCCCCCTCGCTCCCT
>NW_028234429.1:33940583-33945583 GCF_977035675.1 Penaeus japonicus | reverse complement strand
ATTAATTATATATACCTATATATATATATTTCATATATATATATATATATATATATATAATATATTATATGGGTAAGAAATATATTAGTGATCATTGTGATGATAATAATGACGATGATAATGATAATGATAATGAAGATACTGACAATAAAAATGATAACGACGATAATGATGATGATGATAACTGTAATGGTAATGCTACTAACAATAATGATAAATATGATAATGATGGTAATGTCAAAATTGATAATAAAGGTAATGATGATAATAATGGTAGTAATAATGACAATAAGAATGATAGTGATGATAATGACAATGATAATAATGACAACAGTGATATGACAGACACAAAATACCTATGTGACGTCCGGCTTTGCAATCAGAAATGAAAGCAACCATTGTTAATCCTATGCATTCAGTTGATGACGATAAAAGAACATTTAGAAACGTGCCTCATACTTCAGCCTCCATTACCTATTGACAAATACTTCTTATAAAGTCAGATAAAGGGAAGGCAATTTTCATATTCTTTTTAATAGTATTACTGCTTGTAGGTTGCCTTTTATATATTAGTGCTGTATATTGGATAAGCTGTAAGCTTAATATAATGTATTTTAATCTGTTTGTCTCTCTTCTCTCTCTCCCTCTCTCCCTCTCTCTCTCTCTCTCTCTCTCTCACGCTTACACTCTCACTCTCCCTCACCCTCTCTGTCTCTGTTTCGCGCTCCCTCTCCCTCTCCCTCTCTCTCTCTCTCTCTCTCTCTCTCTCTCTCTCCTCTCTACTTCGTCTACTCTTCTTCTCTTTCTCTTCTCTCTCTCTCTCTCTCTCTTTCTCTTTCTCTTTCTCTTTCTCTTTCTCCGTCTCACTCTCACTCTCACTCTCACTCACGCTTACACTCTCACTCTCCCTCACCCTCTATGTCTCTCTTTCGCGCTCCCTCTCCCTCTCCCTCTCTCTCTCTCTTCTCTCTCTCTCTCTCTCTCTCTCTCTCTCTCTCTCTCTCTCTCTCTCTCTCTCTCTCTCTCTCTCTCTCTCTCTCTCTCTCTCTCTCTCTCTTTCCCGCTCCCTCTCCCTCTCTATCTCTCTCTCACTTCTCTCTCTCTCTTTCTCTCACATTCCCTCTGTCTTTCTTCATCCTTTTTCTTCGTCCTCCTGAGTCTATAACCCTTCCCACCACTATCAATACCTCCACCAACACACACTTAGAGTCAACCAAAGCAAATATTTATTCCAAATATCACTCGCCTTCTCCTAAATAAACAAGCCCCCCCAAAAAAACTACAGTAACGACCCATCTACCTAATCTACCTTTCACCTAACTCACCACTATATGGAACTACTTTTTTTTTCTTTTCTTTTTCCTTTTTTTTCTCTACTTACCAAATCGATCACTCATACTTTCTGCTCGGTGAGAGATAATCTAGGCTGTTTGGCATCTGCGTTTGGGTAAGGAATTACTAGGAATAGTAGTAGTAATAATGATCATGGTAATGATAATAACAATTATGATACTCATGAATATTAACCATCTTTCCCCTTTACCTTCTTTGTTTCTCTCTCTCTCTCTCTCCTCATTCCCTCTTCCCTCTCCCCTCTCCTCTCTACTCTCTCCTCTCTCCATCCCGCGCTTCTCTCTCTCTCTCTCTCTCTCTCTCTCTCTCTCTCTCTCTCTCTCTCTCTCTCTCTCTCTCTCTCTCTCTCTCTCTCTCTCTCTCTCTCTCTCTCTCTCCATCTATCTGTCTGTCTATTTATCTATATATCTATCTAGTTATCGCTCTGTCTCTCTCTCTCTCTTTCTCTCTATTTTTCTCCTGCTCTCTCTCTCTCTCTCTCTGTATCTATCTATCTACATATATATCTGTCTATCTATTTACCTATCTCTATCCCCCGCTCTCTCTTCTCTCTACCTTCTTTGTCTCTCTCTCTCTCTCTCTCTCTCTCTCCCCGCTCTTCTCTACTCTCTCTCTTCTCTACCTCTCTCTCGCTCTCTCGCTCTCTCTCGCACCTCTCTCTCTCTCTCTCTCTCTCTCTCTCTCTCTCTCTCTCTCCATCTATCTGTCTGTCTATTTATCTATATATCTATCTAGTTATCGCTCTGTTTCTCTCTCTCTCTTTCTCTCTATTTTTCTCCTGCTCTCTCTCTCTCACTCTCTGTATCTATCTATCTACATATATATCTGTCTATCTATTTACCTATCTCTATCTCCCGCTCTCTCTTCTCTCTCTCTCTCTCTCTCTCTCTCTCTCTCTCTCTCTCTCTCTCTCTCTCTCTCTCTCTCTCTCTCTCTCTCTCTCTCTCTCCTATTCCCCCTCCCCCCTCACTCTCACTCTCCCTTTTCTAGGCGCTCAAATAATGTTATTTACATCTACGCTCTAAATGGCAAAGTCCGTTATGTACTGACTCATCCAACAGATCATGAACCCGCGTTTCAATCTAACCAGTCACTCCCTCTATTTGCCATTAGCAGTCCCATGAGGTAATTGCAGCATTAAGATTGAAGCCTCTTGATTTAGCTATCTATATCGTGTGCATAAACAAACATCATTATTTTCTTTAACAGTCCATTTTATTTATGGTTTAGACTTTCTTTCAGATCAAGATTTATAAAGTATGGGTTCTGTGCATTTCCATTGAGCAACCAAAGTTCGTAAATGTCAAATATGTTCCTATTTATCTGCTCTTTAACACGTAAAGTGATTTAATGACCCATTACCTGACTGTGCAGATGCCAGTCCACAATCTTATATATATCAAACATACACCCGAGCTTTAGAAATCTCTGAAAATCTGACACCACTACTTTGCATCAAATCGGCCCTCTCCACACTCAACCACATCCACCCTTACGCACCACACAGGTAGCACACCCTTCACCTCCACTCCACCAGCCTCTCCCCCCCCCCCTCACACACACCCACCCTCCATCCCCACCCCCTACCCCACTATTTTATATATCAAACACACACCCGAGCTTCAGAAATCTCTGAAAATCTGACACCACTACATCATCAACATCAAATCGGACACTCATACGATTTCAAAATACCCTCTCCACATTCAACCACATCCACCCTTACGCACCGCACAGGTAGCACACCCTTCACCTCCACTCCACCAGCCAGCCTCCCCCCCACCCACCATACCCCATCCCCACCCCCACCCCCACCCCCACCCTCCTACCCCCTATGTACCATTCTCTCCGCCAAGGAAAGGTATATCTCTCTCAGACATCAGCTGCGTAAGTCTCCATGTGGCGATACCATCTCGCCGTCAGTTACAGTATTGCTTTATGTTATCTTTTGTTGTTATTTTGTTATCTATCATCAGGAACTAGTGTCTGACTGAAATGTTATCGTTTTTTTTTTTTTTTTTCATTTTTTTTTTTTTTTTTTTTTTTTTCCTTGAAGGATGGGGATGTGTGAGGTTGTAGTCGTGTGTCTGTTTTTTTTTTTTTTTTTTTTTTTTTTTTTTTTTTTTTTTTTTTTTTTTTTTTTTTTTTTTTTTTTTTTTGCCTTGAAGGATGGGGATGTGTGAGGTTGTAGTCGTGTGTCTGTTTTTTTTTTTTTTTTTTTTAAATACCTGTACAGTTGTAGTTGCATGTGTTTGCATTTATAGTTGCCTGTGAGTCCGCTTGTGTGCATGAGTGTGTTTTATCTTGCTGTGTGTGTATGAGTGTCTACATATGATTGTGTGGGTGTAGCCGCCTATCTGCTAGTGCGTTTGTGCTTTTATCATTAATTTTATTATTTTCATTATTATTACCATTATCATCATTATTATCATTATCATTATTATCATTAGTATTATTGTCATTATTACTATTATTATTATTATTATTATCATCATTGCCATTATTATCACTACCATCATTATTATCATCATTATTATCAGTATTACTATTTCATCATCCTTATCATTACCATTATTACTATCATTATTTATCATTGTCATAATCGTTATTATTACCACTATTATTGTCATTACTGTCATTATCATTATTATCATTATCACTATTATAATCATTATCATTTTTATCATCAACATCATCAACATATTCATCATTATCATTTCTATCATCAATATTGTCAATATATTCATCATTATCAAAAATGGTCATCATTAAGGTAGTTGGTATTGATATAATCGGCATCATTGATAATGTCATTTTATTATCCTTACTATCATTATTATTGCTATTACTATCATCAACGTTATCATTATCCTTATTATCATTATTGTCAGCAATATCATATCATAGTTATTATCATTATCATTACTATTACGATGATCATTTGTAAAGGGATTAATATAACAGCTTTACTAATTTCAAACATAACATGTGTGCTATGACAATGTGAAGAATGTAAAGCAATATTTGAATATCTACGAGGAAATAATTATCCTTATTAAATATCGATATACATCGATGTACATGTTTATATCTTAACTCCTTATTTGTTATGCGCATGCGCGTAGGTATTCCTCACCTGGTATTGTTCCACCTTACTATCGTCACTTAGCCATACCACCTGTTCGAGTAACACGGACCCTCACCTCGAGTACAGACATAGCGTCTATTACGCTGTAATATAGCGTGTAATATTGTAAACACCATATTATATTGTATCATTCTTTTTCAGTCTTATTTTTGTATTTGGTTGTTATTATAACGTTGACGCCAGCCCACTACAGTGTGCCTCTCATTCCCCCCGAAGTTATAATATTCGGAGGAGCTCCTAAAGCTTTAACAAGCCCCTGACACCTGTGCGTTTTGACAGCTCTAAGGACGTGATTTGTGAATTAATTATTGGTAATGTATATATGTTTTTGTAAATATAAGGTGAATGGTATCCAATCTTTATATAACCCCTTTTTGGAAGTGAAGAGTACGATAAAGCTAAAAGTGCAATACTACCAATGATAAATTTCCATATATAATGAAAGATCCTTTTTACATCATTATTATCTTTATTATTATTATCACCATTATCACTATCA
>NW_028234429.1:33930583-33933083 GCF_977035675.1 Penaeus japonicus | reverse complement strand
GAGGATGTGAGAATCCGATGGATAAGCCCCCGTCGTGGTGGTCGTCGTCCTCAATATGGCCCTGTCCGCCGAAGCCGATCACCTGGCCTCCACCTTGAGAGGCAGAGGCGAGGGCGGTCAGCAGGTCCACGCCGTCTGGAAGCGTTGGGTTCTCTCCCTCGGCGTAGTTGACGAAGTAGACGTCGGGGTTGGAGGGCGGCGGTGCGGGGACCTCGATCACGTGCTGGTCTTGTTCCGTCTGTTTGCTAAGGACGTAGATGACGTGCTTCTGTTGAGGAGGAGGGACGACGATTGGGTCAGATCCCTGGCCGGCCTCCGGGAGTCTCACGAAGACCACATTGTGCTCGACGGTGGGTTCCGGGATGTGCTGGTTATGGTTGATTTTCGGCGGGATGGCCGGGACGTCGTACAACAACACGCGGCGGTTGACGTGCGGAGTGACACACCTGCCTGCGTGGAAGACCTCTCCGGCGTTGCACGTGGTTAATGGCTCCTCATTTCCATGCGAATCGCCGTGTGGTCCAACGGGAGATGGAGGACTGTAGCTTTGCCAGGTCGATGCCGATGCAAGAGCAACAGTGGAGATGAATATCTGCGGAAAAGAGACATGTGCGAGCCATCAATTTGTTTTCCTGTCTTAAAAATAAAAAAAAAATAAAAAAAAAAACATATAAGAATACAAAAATCACATATATAAATCACATATAAATCACATTTGCCTCGACCACATATAAATCACATATGCCTCGACCACATATAAAATTCTATTACTGCATCCTGTCATCTGGCAACCTAGACTTCAAAGCTAACGTGAAAGTAACCAGCTTCCCCTTTGAATAAGAATAAACAGAGAAAATCTTCAAGGGGCCTATAAGGCTAATCATGTAATATTCATCATGCGACGCAAGTGCCTGAATACTTGAATTCGTAGTCTTCCTATCAATCGTTCCCAGTAATGTTGCACGTGCAAATCTATGCGTACGACGATAATGAAATATAATCTACAGCTAAATTCCAGATAGAATCTCCTCGCACGACGTGGCATGCGTAAACAGTAGACGCTGAGAGCCTCCCCGTTTAAGTCTCGTAAACTGGTCACTACGACGGCAGCTCATGCCATTTTTTTCCTGTGTTGTGCTCTCGTATTGTGCTGCTCTTTTTCCTATCTTTCTGTCTCTCTCTCTCTCTCTCTCTCTCTCTCTCTCTCTCTCTCTCTCTCTCTCTCTCTCTCTCTCTCTCTCTCTCTCTCTCTCTCCTTCATTCTACTTCTTATTATTATTCTTTTACTTCTTATCAAACGTTGCTTTGTTTTTATGCATTTAAAACATTTTATCTCTACAAAGATGTTTGGCCAATTTAGAAGCTATTGAAGTATATATATCATCTAAGAAGTTTACATTGTTTGATTGGTATTAACGTATTAAAGATATATATGTCTATCATTTATCTCTAACCTATATATCAACATGCCTCTCTCTCTCTCTCTTTCTTAATCTTTCTCTCTTAATCTCTCGCTCTCTCACCCTCTCTGCTAGCTTTGCGAGCCGGAGAAGAAGACAACGGCAAGTACTCATCTCTCTCTCACTCTCTCTCTCTCTCTCTCTATATATATATATATATATATATATATATATATATATATATATATATATTCCTTATCGTTGCCGAACAAGCAATTCAGTTCAAAATTACACGACTTCTGAATATATTTTTGGACACATTATAACTGCTTAATGGCACAGTTACATTTCTGCCCGTCTGTACAATTTCAACTTAAAACGATTTAAAATCAACAATCATATCCACGTGAAATGATGACATAAATCTTGGAGATATATATCCAATCATAGGTCTATCACAGTGAAAAAAGTATTATAAGTTTACGTTTAGTGGGATTTCACTATACCTCATCATACGTTTGAATTGGTTTCACAGCTTGATCCCATATACACAACCCTGCGCCTTATCTAATGGGATTCACTATACCTAATCGCATGAGTGTTTTCCAAAAGTTTTACAACTTAATTTCATTCACAAAACCTACTAGTGCCCTCTCGAGTAAGGTAGCGAAGAGTACCACAACTTACCAGTAGCCTCATGGTGGAAGAAAGAAGTGCCGCGTGTAGCTCTACAACAACGTATATACCTATCCTCTCACCAGGGCAATGTGACACGCCCCCAGTCCCTCTCCTTCGCCAGTTCACCAATCCCGATCCCTTTCTGCTTGCTCCTTGGTGCTTGTTCCTTTGAGTCCCCCTATTTGGTCGGATTCAGCTACGAGGTCAAGGGATTTTACTCTCACTGCATCTTGCATATCGTGTGTGTGTTTTGATATGCAGGCATTAACATTTGATACGTGCTTCCGTCATTGAGGCTGTGTTTATTCGTTTATTAGTCTGTTTTTTTTTCCTTCTTTTTTTCTTAAATACATATACATTTGATTTGGATTATTATGTTCTAAAATAAGTATGCGATCAGATAAGTCCTCTTTTACTGAGAC
>NW_028234429.1:33885583-33890583 GCF_977035675.1 Penaeus japonicus | reverse complement strand
ATTCCAATTATTAATGATTGACTAACGCTTTCATAAGATTTTGAAATATATATTATTACAGTATCAGTATCCAATAGCATAGCGATGCGTTCTTTCGATAAACTTACACCATAGGGCGTATGTGTGTGTGTGTTTGTGTGTGTGTGTGTTCCTTTAAAGAATACTAGCATTTCTCTGTCCTTCTCCTTCTCCTTTCCATTCTCTTTCCCTTTCATTCTCTGATGTTTATATATATATATATATATATATATATATATATATATATATATATATATATATATATATATATATATCCACAAGTTTCCTTGTCTGTTTATCTTTTATCTTTCAGTTTAATGGACTTATCCATTGTAAATTCTGCGTTCATGTTTTGTTGGTCATTTCTTATTCAGTGAACGGCTCAAAAGATGTTCGTCTCAGGGTCTCATGATTTTTTTTTTTTTTTTTTTTTTCAAATATTCCTACATCACAAGGATAGATGAGTTGAATTAATTAATTCGTCTTTTATCTGTTGAAATTCGGTATGTATATGTGTCCGTGTCTGTCTGAGCGTGTGTATCTATATATATCTTTAAATATATATATATATATACATATATATACATATACAAAAATAACACACACATATATGTGTGTAAGTGTGTGTGTGTGTGCAATTCATCTATGTATATATAGAAAGAACAGGAGAGAAAAGGAGAGAGTGCGAGACAGAGAGAAGGGGGGATAGATTTAATAATTTTGGATAGTTTAGAGGGTAACATTCATTTCAGATAGATTTCTGAACAAGTTGACAAAAATATAGAAAAAAAAGAATCATATAGTTCTGTGTATGGCAAATTGGTGTTATTTTCACAATATCCAGTTCGAAATAATGTTCGTGAATCTTCTTCTTCTTCTTCTTCTACTGGCTTTTCCCAATTTACTCGGGGTCGCCGGCACGGATCCGCCTCCTCCATGTCGTCCTCCATAATGCATCGCTCTCTGTCACCCCTTTCGCTATCTTGTCCTCTTTCACGCAATCCTCCCACCTTCTTTTGGGCCTTCCCCTCTTCCTCCTCCCAACAGTCATCCGTCTAACCCTCTTCCCTACATAATCGCCATTTCTTCTCACTACGTGTCCCAGCCACCTCAATCTGCTTTCTCTCAACTTTTCCGATATTACTGCAACTTTCAATCTTTCTCTAATGTCCTCATTTCTTACTTTATCCAACTTTGTGAACCCCAGTGACCACCTCAGCATCTTCATTTCGGCTACCTGTATTTTCTTCTCCTGTGCTTTCGTCACAGCCAGCGCCTCCATGCCATAGATCATTGCTGGTCTTACTATGGTCTTGTACATTTTTCCTTTCACCACATCTGACACTTTTCTATCGCACATCACCCCTGTTACTTTCTTCCACGCACCCCAACCTGCTTGTATGCGTTTTGTGACTTCCCTGTCCGAACCTCCATCTTCCTGCACTGTGGAGCCAAGGTACTTAAACTCTTTTACCTGGTTCACGTCCTCACCCTGTATCTTTACCGGTGTTACATCCTCATCATCATCCTCTACGTCCTCTTCTCCTACCTTCATCTTCAAATACTCGGTCTTCTGTCTACTGACTCTCATTCCTCTGGTCTCCATTGCATTCCTCCAAAGCTCTAATCTCAGCTCTACCTCCTCCTTCGTCTTCCCGCACACCACTACATCGTCCGCAAACAGCATATCCCATAGGGGCTTCCCTCTGGACTACCTCCGTCATGCAATCCATAATCACTGCAAACAAGAATGGGCTAAGTGCTGACCCTTGATGCAGCCCCACCGTTACCTCAAACTCCTCCGTATCACCCGCCGCGCACCTCACCACAGTCTTACTGCTCTCATACATATCTTGTATCAACCTGATGTATTTCTCTTCCACCCCCTCAGTCTCAAACAATTCCATACCTCTTGTCTCGGTACCCGATCGTAAGCTTTCTCTAGATCAATGAAGATACAATGTAGTTCTTCTTGCCCCTCCCTGTGCTTCTCCATTATCTGCCTGAGCGCAAAAATTGCGTCAGTTGTGCTTCTATTTGACATAAACCCAAACTGTTGGTCAGACACCTCCACTCTACTCCTCAATCTCTTGTCTATGATCCTTTCCCACATCTTTAGGGTATGTGAGGTTAGTTTGATGCCCCGGTAGTTTCCACAATCCTGTATGTCCCCTTTGTTCTTGAAAATGGGTATGAGAGTACTATCTCTCCATTCATCTGGCATATGCTCCGTCTCCCAGATGTTTCTGAATACCTCTGTTAGCCACCTCACTGCTGTTCTGCCCATAGCCTTCCATGCTTCGACTGGTATATCATCCGGTCCCACCGCTTTACCATTCTTCATCCTTTTTATTGCTGTTGTCACTTCCATTTCTCCAACCTCCTCTATCTCTCCTTCTTCTGCAGCTTCAATCACTAGTTCTACTCTTGGGTTCTCTACATTCATCAATTGTTGGTAGTACTCCTTCCACCTTTCTTTTATCTGTTTGCCGTCTGTCAACACTAGTCCTTCACCGTCTTTTATCCTCTTAGCTTGGTATACATCTTGCGCCTCCTTATGTTTCTGCTTGGCTATCCTGATAGCTTTCCTTTGCCCATCTTGCCCGTCTAGGCTACTATACAACTCCTCGTACGCTTTGCTTTTGGCTTTTGCCACTTCTCTTTTCGCTTTCTTATTTGCCTCTTTAAAGGCTACAATAGTTTCCTCACATCTATTTATATCTCTCTTTCTTCTTTTCTCGCTTGTCCCTGATCGCATCCTGCACCTCGGTGTTCCACCACCACGTCTCTTCTTTCTTCCCTTTCCTGCCTGAAGTACGCCCTAGGACCTCGACAGCCGTTTCCCGAACTACCCCACTCAATGTGCTCCACTCTTTCCGCTCCTCCATATCCAATTTCCTCTCCACCTCCTGGACAAATTTATTTCGATGTTCCTCTTCGTTTAACTTCCACCAGCGCATTTTCTTTGTTCCACATTCGCTTCTTTTAATCTGTTGTTTCATCTTTACCTTGCAGACTACCAGTTTGTGCTGTTTAGCCACCGCTTCTTTTGGCAGGACATAGCAATCCTGTATTGTCTTCAGTTCCCTTCTCTTGCACATGATGTAGTCCACCTGTGTACTTTGTCCCCCGCTAGTATAAGTTGCTCGTCGGGTCAATCTCTTTTGGAAGTAGGTGTTAACTACTGCCATGCTTTTTGCTGTTGCAAAGTCCACAATTTTGTCTCCTCCTTCGTTCCGTATTCCGACACCGTACTTTCCCGTAACCTCTGTGTCCAAGCTCCCTTCCCCGACATGCCCGCTGAAGTCACCTGCTACCCACGTCACCTCTGCATCTGGTATCTTCAGCATCACATCCCCAAGCTGTTCCCAGAAGTCGTCTTTCTCTTCATCTGTACACCCCACTTGAGGAGCGTAGATGCAAACCACATTCATAGTGGTTTCTGCCACCTCGATCTTGACCCATATTATGTTCGTGAATCTTATCTTTTAAATATGGAGATTATAAACTCTGAGAACACAGTGCCGAAGATACTACAATGCTGCTCCATCAACCTCTCTAAACAGAAGCCCTTCCTGTTGTCTGTTGTCTCATTCATTATTCAGTAAAGGGGTTTGTAAAGAGTTTACCTATAAGTCATTTATGCAAGTCATACGCACACATATGCGCACGCGTGTGTGTTTTCTATATCACATGTACTATGCAGTAACAAACATAAATCAAAGGAGGCGAAAAAGTACGGAATATATTCAAGTGAAATCAAAAGCTGTGTATCAAATTCAAGATGATGTTACCCAAAATGGGATGGAAAATGTAATTGGTAAGAAAAGACAAAAGATAATCATCTGAAGTGAGTTATAATGTGGTATCAAAGGGCATTTGACTATGTACCAAGGACATTTCTGTTAGAATGAAATAGAAACTGGGTTACCTCAGAAAAAAAAAATGTAATTAAAGATACATATTCTATCTGCAGATCTCATTTTTGTTTCATAGTGTATCAGTGTTATAAAAAAATAAATATCCAGTAAATACATTTCATTTATTTTGATATCGAGAAACAGTGTTGAATAAAGTGAAATCATTTCATAAATTCAACTGAATAACAACTTACCCTTACCATTCAAATAAAATTCGATTAAAATAAACTTGTTATTTGATTGGTAATAACCACGTATCACTCATGGTAGTCTATTTGATTAGGGCGTTGTGTACAAGCCAGAGGGCTGGCTAACAAAAGATGAACTGCCTCCAGAGGTGCTGTGACCATCAAATGAGCCAAACGAAATTCCTGACCCGATCACCTGACCGCCGGAGGACCCAGAAGAAAACGACTGACCACCAAAAGAGCTAGACTGACCTGACGAGATCACAGTCTGCCCACCACCGGAAATAGACTGTCCTGCGGAGCCAATCTCTCGTCCTGCACCTTGGCTTGCTGTCTGAAGAGCCGTTTGGAGGTCCACACCGCTTGGAAGGGTCGGGTTCTCTCCTTCTGCGTAGTTCACGAAGTAAACCTCAGGAGTTGCAGAACCAGACGAGGGTACCTCAATCACCCTCTGGTCTTGACTGCTCTGTTTGTTGAGGACGTACACCACGTTGTTCTGTCTGGGTGGAGGAATGACAACGGGCTGTGGCCCAAGTCCACCTTCAGGTGTACGGATCAACAGAATGTTGGTCTCGACTCGAGGTTCGGGGATGTTCACAGGACCACTTGTCTGCACGTTGGCAGGGACGTCGTAGACAAACACGCGACGGTTCACTCGAGGCGTCACGCATCTTCCATCTACATGGCGCACTTGTCCACCTCCGCAAGGACCCTGACTTGTTGCCCCCGAGGATCCAAAGCCAAAGCTTGATCCTGAAGAAGATCCAGAGCCAAAGCTAGACCCTGAAGAAAATCCAGAGCCAAAGCTTGATCCAGATGATCCAAATCCAAAGCTTGATCCCGAAGAGCCTCCATGGCTGAAGCTCGTTCCAGA
>NW_028234429.1:33873083-33880583 GCF_977035675.1 Penaeus japonicus | reverse complement strand
TGATTAGGGCGTTGTGTACAAGCCAGAGGGCTGGCTAACAAAAGATGAACTGCCTCCAGAGGTGCTGTGACCATCAAATGAGCCAGACGAAATTCCTGACCCGATCACCTGACCGCCGAAGGAACCAGAAGAAATTCCTGATTCAAACGACTGACCTGACGAGATCACAGTCTGCCCACCACCGGAAATAGACTGTCCTGCGGAGCCAATCTCTTGTCCTGAACCTTGGCTTGCTGTCTGAAGAGCCGTTTGGAGGTCCACGCCGCTTGGAAGGGTCGGGTTCTCTCCTTCTGCGTAGTTCACGAAGTAAACCTCAGGAGTTGCAGGACCAGACGAGGGTACCTCAATCACCCTCTGGTCTTGACTGTTCTGTTTATTGAGGACGTACACCACGTTGTTCTGTCTGGGTGGAGGAATGACAACGGGCTGTGGCCCAAGTCCACCTTCAGGTGTACGGATCAACAGAATGTTGGTCTCGACTCGAGGTTCGGGGATGTTCACAGGACCACTTGTCTGCACGTTGGCAGGGACGTCGTAGACAAACACGCGACGGTTCACTCGAGGCGTCACGCATCTTCCATCTACATGGCGCACTTGTCCACCTCCGCAAGGACCCTGGCTTGTTGCCCCCGAGGATCCAAAGCCAAAGCTTGACCCTGAAGAAAATCCAGAGCCAAAGCTTGATCCAGATGATCCAAATCCAAAGCTTGATCCCGAAGAGCTTCCATGGCTGAAGCTCGTTCCAGATGTACTTCCAAAAGAACTTCCCGAAGAAACTCCCTGGCTAAAGGATGTACTTCCATGATCAAACACCTGTCCCGAACTCCCATGGCTGAACCCTCCGCTTCCTGTTCTTGGTAAGCTGTATCCTTGTAGCCTGGAAGCCGTAGCTAGTCCAATGACGCAGAAGATAGTCTGAAACAAATGGAAAATATGAATCCTTATCACATTGCATCTATTTACATAAACATATTCATCAGAAATAAAACATCCCATTTTTAAAAGCATTCTTCAATTAAAAGGACACTACAATCGAAGCTTCAGTTGTAGTATTGCGTATATGCATATTTGGTTGTTCTCATATTCATCAACGATCAACCTTATCCATTGGCCAAATGCAAAACACTTATTTTCTCTCCTCAGTAACTGAAGCTGAGACACCACATCTTAGATAAGTTCACCTACAGACTCACCAGACACTTCATGTTGCTTGCAGACTGTGTGATGTGAGTGTCTTTCCTGTATGCCTCGTCATTTATATATCCTTTCCCTCTCACCCATGAGACAGGGATCAACTCCTACCTCCGTACCGAATCCCAAGCGTGGTCTACGTTCTCTCACTCCTTTTTCCCTGTTTGTCTACCCAGTGGGTCAATAGCACATCCAAGAAAAAAAGTTAAGCTTTCCTTTTTGATAGCTGAATATCTATGTGTTTATTTATATATATATATATATATATATATATCTATATATATATATATATATATATATATATATATGTGAGTGTGGGTGTGTGTGTGTGTGTGTGTGTGTGTGGGTTGTATATGTATACATATATATATATATATATATATATATATATATATATATATATATATATATATATATATATGTATGTATGTATGTATGTATGTATATCTATCTATCTATCTATCTATCTCTCTCTATATATATTTATATATATATATATGTGTGTGTGTGTACATGTGTTTGTGCTGTCTGCTTATTGTTTCTAAATCATGTATATATAATAAACTTTTGTGTTCGTGCGTGCGTGTGTGCTATCTTAGTTTGTTGTGCTTCTGATTTATATGTATGAGTGTGTATATGTACTTGCATATACATATGTGTATATATACAGGATATTTTTAATTAACAGCAAATGTAGGCTGTCACTTTTCAATATCCCCAATCGTTTTCACAAAAAAAAATCAACGGAAAACACTTTTATATATACCATCTTTAAGCATTCGTTACTTTCCACCTTAACTCATCAGAGGACCTCATTTTCTTAAGCCATGTTCGTCACGAATATCATTAACTTATTACCATGTCCATTTATCACTAGCTGCTATGATTCGGCCAGTGGTTTAGTAAATATTTTGGATTATCTAGTTCAAATTGATTTTCCCCTAATATTTATTTTAAAAAGATCTATGAATTATGCAGTTATAGAATAATTCATCATCATCTAGTGGATTGAAGTTATCCATTATTACTTAGTGTTATAATATTTTCGTCTCCTTCCCTTCTTATACATCTCATTAGGCATGTAAATTAAGCAGTCGCATAACCATGAGGGCCACTCATATGCGTTAGAAACCACACAGTATACTTCGGAGATGCCATACGGATTTCGCTGTTGCTATTCTAGATAAGTAATTTTTGGTATATTTATAAATTCGCTCGCCACAGCACACAGGGGGCAACCAACTAAAAGTCCAAAAATGTTGCTTACAACACCACATATATACGACCATATACATATCGAAACATGAATATGTTCAGAAAGTACCTAAGTAACTATATATATAACTTTGTAAATAAAGTGGCTGTTTATGTGTGTGTATGTTTGTGTCTGTGAGTGTGTATGTGTGGTGATATCTGCTTAAAGCACCATAAGACCCATATCAACACATACTCAAGCAACCCAGGGTAGCAACAATCACCTGAACTTTCACTTCTTTTCACCTCCCTTCGAAATTATACCTCTCCGTCTTATCATCCTTCCCTCATCGGGAAGAGCAGTAAATATGTCCAGTGTATTTTGCTTTATTGCCTTGCTTTTATTGGTTTTTCTTCATTCTTCTTTTCCCCCCAACATGATTTATTACCTTCTTGCCTAAATGATAAAAAGAAATTATGGTTCGTATCTTCGGCTATTGTGTTCTATCATGATTCCTTTCATTATCAATATTTTTATTTTAAATATTATTATTTTTAGTGTTATTATTATTGTTACTGTTGTTATTATTATCATATATATTATCATTATAACTTTTATTGCCATCATGATTATCATCATTATCATAATCATTACTATTATTTTTACTGTTTTATTGCTATCACTGTTATTGCCATCATTAATAGTAGTAGTAGTAGTATAGCATGTTTATTCTGATCTGTCCACTGATTAGTGAAAACTTTAGTCATATGTGGCAGTTTTGCATTACTTGGCTTGTAATTGGTTGAAAAAGCAATGTGTCTGATATTGTTCATTATTTGTAATGAATATTTCAACTATTAATTTTGTTTTTTTTTTACATTTTAATGTGAAGACATACAAATAATCCTTACATATTCACATCATCATCAACATTGTGCAATGCAAATACACAAAAGACAAACTTGCACCAATCACTGTTCTGATTGCACGCTTGCAAACAATTGGTTCTGAATACATATTCTTTCTCTCACATTATTTCATGGACAATACTCGACATAACAACCGGCTTATATTCTTTCAACTTCCTGTCACTATGTTGTGACTCCAATGCAGCATCACTTTAGCATCATTTCCTGCAATTTCGAGTATTGATTTAACAATTTACATGATGTAAATTGTTAAATCGCCTTTTAATGAAACTTATGCAGACAGATATCTTTTATATATACTTAAAATGAGAGAAAAAATAATAATTATCAAAAATCCGTTGAGCATGTGTGTGTTCCAGCAGACAGTCTTTCCTACAAGCTGTCTTTTATGTGCTTGTATTGCATAATATCAGTGAAAATTGTTTTTGGAGGGATTTAGGTATGATTATATTAGGGTTCTTTGCATATCTATGTCAAATACTCCACCGAATTCATCGTTTAACTATTTATCATAAGTAATAAACAATGATTTTCAACTAATCACGAGCCAGTAATCCCACATGTTAAAAATAATGCTCTCCAGTGGACAGATCAAAATAAACAGATTGTAGCAGTAGTATTACTAATACTACTATTATCATTATCATTATTGGTGTTTTTATTATTTCTATCATCATTAGTGATGTTATTATTAGTATCATTATTGTTATTATTATCATTATAGTTATTATTTTCATTATTTTTTGTTATTATCACAATTATAATCATTCTTATTATTGTAGTGTTTTATTATTATCATTACCATTATCAGTATTATTACTGTTAACAGCAATATAAATAACATTATCATAACCATCATATTTATCATTTTTATCATAATAATCATTATCATCATTACTATATCTATAACTATTATTATTAGCTTTTCATTATCATTCTACATCGTACAATTATCTTTTTTATCAAATATATAACTATATTTTTTTGCAAGTGATCTTTAACTATTATGGAAGTAACACTATAGATATATTTTCAAATGATTATAATATCAACAATAAAAATCAAAAAATACCTAATTACTAAGAGGGAATTATATTCCCCTTTTTTATTTAAAAAATGTGTAAACACTTGCAACAATGTTTAAACCAAGATCTTATTAGGATTTCTTTCTGTAGATATTACATCATGATATCAAAATGCAAGTGAAACTAAAAACAAATAGTCGATCACTAGAGACAGAAATTACTGAAAGGTTGTTCATATATACTGATTGTATTTTTCCCGTGAGGTTACAGCAATAACACCGATGATGATATGAAATGACAAGCACTAGATAGCCGCAAAAGAGGTCTTTCTGATAAGGAAAAAATCGACATGCGTATATATGTATATATATATATATATATATATATATATATATATATATATATATATATATATATATATATATATATGAATATATATATATATATATATATATATATATATATATATATATATATATATATATATATATACGTATGTATGTATGTATGTATGTATGTATATATATATATATATATATATATGTGTGTGTGTGTGTGTGTGTGTGTGTGTGTGTGTGTGGGTGTGATTTAATTATAAGATATTTATTCATAATACATATCACAATCACACAACGCAGGTTATTTCTGACACCTTCAGAATTAATGTCATTTCCTGAAACTTGTCTGCCTGTGTAATCAACAAACAATTATAGACATTCAGTCCCGCACACACAGCGTTTACAATAGACAAAATCTTATAATAACGTTGTCGTAAAATATTCTTAAATATGATTCCTGCCTGAGATTCAATACTTATTCTCATCAAAGACATAAATCATTCCTTGCTGCATTCTGTACACGTGTTTGTGTGTGTGTGTGTATAGGGTGGGGGGGGGTGATTGTTGATGTGGATGTGTGAGTAAGAGTGTGTGCGTGAGCGTGTGCGTGTGAATGTACGTGTGCGTGTACGTGAGCGTGTGCGTGTGTGCGTGTGGGTGTGGGTGTGGCTGTGTTTTTATGTGTACTGTATGTTTAATTATTTTATTTAGAATATTCTTTGTTAATCAATAGTCAACCATCAGTTGCATATAAAACACCATGAAAAATAGAGGCAATAATCAACATCGCCTACGTATGTGTGTCTATATATATGTATATGTATATATATATATATATATATATATATATATATATATATATATATATATATGTATGTATATATATATATATATATATGTGTGTGTGTGTGTGTGTGTGTGTGTGTGTGTGTGTGTGTGTGTGTGTGTGTGTGTGTGTGCATGCATATATATACATATTTACATAAGCATATATATATATATATATATATATATACATATATATATATATATATATATATATATATACACACACACACATAAATAGATAGATAGATAAATGTATATGTATATGCACCAAACTAATAAAGTGGAATCGCATTCCTCATCTGGGAATAAAGACAACGAGGAGGAGCACATCGGACTATGAATAAAGAGAATCAGCTTTGATTGTAAATAAGATAAGGGATCGTGTTGCAGGGTTTGTAAGAGGATTGACGAAAATAAAGAGAACAAGTCACAAGAGTAGTTTTTCATAAGATTTATTTTTCAAACGAAAACAACATACGAACAACAAGTATCAAATAAACATATGATTGAGAAGCATTAATATATTCAAACAACAACAGTCATATAAAGATTTGCTAGGTTAATATAACATATTTTATTTGTTAGAGTGGCAGCAACTCCATGAATTTTGTGGAATCTTCTACGGTTGGCCATACAAACCAGAGGATTGAATTGCAAAGGATGGCCCTCCAGCAGAGACAGCCTGACTCACTGATCCAGTTACCTGGCCACCAGAAATATCAGAGCGACCTGAGCCAATTGCGTGACCACCAAGTGAGCCAGAGTGACCTGTTAACTCGATCACTTGACCACCGAATGAGCCAGAAGAAATCTCTTGTCCTGTAGCCTGACCGCTAGAAAAACTAGAATGACTTGTCAATCCTACATTTACAGGCTGTCCAATTGCAGAAACGCCAGAGTCAGAGTGACCTGCTGAGCCAATCACCTGACCACCGAAAGAGCCAGAGTGACCTGTTAATTCGGCCACTTGCCCGCCGAAGGAGCCAGACGAAATCCCTGATCCAGAGGCCTGACTGACAAAGGAACCTCCTAAATCTACATTCTGACCAGCAGTCGAAATGGACTGTCCTGAACCAATATTTTGGACGGCACCTTGACTTGCTTGCTGAAGAGCCGATCGGAGGTCCACCCCAGCTGGAAGGGTTGGATTCTCTCCTTCTGCGTAGTTCACGAAGTAAACTTCAGGAGTTGTAGGGCCAGATGAGGGTACTTCGATCACCCGCTGGTCTTGTCCGCTTTGTTTGTTGAGAATGTAAACTACATGATTCTGTCTGGGAGGAGGAATAACCACGGGTTGTGGCCCCAGACCGCCTTCGGGAGACCGGATTAACACAATATTGGTCTCGACGCGAGGTTCGGGGATGTTGACAGGGCCACTTGCCTGGACGTTGGAGGGGACGTCGTAGACAAACACGCGACGGTTCACACGAGGCGTCACACACCTTCTATCCACGTGTCGCACTTGTCCACCTCCGCAAGGACCCTGGCTTGCTGATCCCGAGGTACTCCTAGAGCCAGAGCTTATTCCCGAAGAAGTTCCTGATGCGGTTCCACGACCAAATGCTCCTCCTGACGAACCGGAAGTGGCTCCCTGAACAGAGGCTGTTCCGGATGCACTTCCATGACCAAAGGCTGCTCCGGACGAACCTCCGTGGCGAACGGCTGAACCGGAACTGGCCCCTGGAATAGAGGCTGTCCCCGATGAAATTCCTCGAGTAATTGTTGCTGGCGAAGCACCAGCGGATCCATGAGTGGAGCCTCCTCCTTGAGGCCCTGATAAGTTATAGCCATCGGGCCTGGAAGCCGCGAGGGCGAAAATGGAAATAAAAATCTGAAAGAAAAGTATCGTTTTGAGAGACCCAGCCAAGACTTACTTTGAGTTTACATGTTTGTTTTTTCTAAGCATTATATTTACAGCGCTTCATTGCTTATATACTATACTAGCATGAAAAGAACATTTAGAGAAAAGGACATTCGAAACACTAAACTGACTC
>NW_028234429.1:33860583-33863083 GCF_977035675.1 Penaeus japonicus | reverse complement strand
CTAAAAAAGGAAGGTGATTATAATAACAATAATGATAATAATAATAGATAATGATAATAATATTTTCATTGATGACAACAATAATCATAATAGCGTTAACGATTAAAGGTACGATTACCATTTCCGTTCTCGGTGAGCCAGTACTTCTTCCTTCATTATTCACTAGACTTCGCTTCATGGTTCTCAACCAGATTTTGGTTATCTGCGTCTCCGTGTTCCATGGGAGCTCTTAATAACAGGAGCCTATAACAATTTACCCTTCATTATTCTTATGACATGGCCTATAACAATTTACCCTCCTTTATTCTTAGGACATGGCCAAGCTATATGCATCTTCCATTCATCAGGATTTTTTCAATGCATCATATTTTGATGGCATCCCTTAAACTTTCATTCCTCGATGTTGTCACCTTTTTCCCAGTACTCAACGTCATATTCTAAAACACACCTTTCAAGATCTTACTATACTTTGTTTCATATGGAGAATCTTCATCAAAGATTTTAAATTGTTGATATGAAGGCTAACAGCATCCGATGGTCCTTATGTATATTACCCACCATTGCTCGAAGTCCACGGTGCCGTTGATATATTTCAGATCTGCGAACGATTCAATAGTCCATTCAATACCATAACTTTTATATCTTGTCGCTCCTTTCATTATTTAATCCACCACTAGCGAGAACACATGGCCATGAAGGACAACGCAGCTGGACTCGCCTGACAGGACTTTCCCCACGTCAAATATTCCATCAGTTTTCTTCATGAAACTTTCTTATGAAGTATTTGATAGGAAGACTGCAACTGCCGTCAACGATCTATCTCTGTAATTGCTATATTAATTAATATCCCTATTTATATGTATATTAACCAATTTTGTTATTGATTTTCTTGTTGCCATATCATATTGTATGATGTCAGTAATATAATGAAATGTTGTAACTGATGAAGAAAACATTCTTGTGACAGTAAATTCTTTTACTATGTCTGATAATAAATAACAACTGAAATTATATTAGTAAGACTTCTGAATAATTACAAATGATTATGATATTAACATTAGTATTGTTGATGATAGTAATGATAATAATGTTACTTCCGGTTATTTGTAATGTTGATAATGAAAATATAAACATTATTATTTTTAATATAGGAAATTATATCAATAACAGTAGTAGCAGTAAATAATAGTATTAACACTGATAATGATTATAAAAATATTTTTGTGATAATGTTGATAAAATTCTTAATCATAACAGTAATATAAGTAATGGAAGTAACAATAGTGATTTCAATACTATTGCAGATAATAGTAATAATAATGATAATATTTATTATGAAAATTATGATATTGTTCCTACCAAAAATGGAATTGCTAAAAAAAACAATTGTGCATAAGTAATAACAATAATCAATAGTAATAACATTGAGCATGATAGTAATGCCGCTTTTGTAATAGCTCTGATATATTTCATATTATTATTTATGATAATGACAAAAATAGTAGTAGTAGTAGTAAAAATGGGTTATGAGCATAACTAATGGAACCGTTATTAATAATACTTATAACAGTGTTGATGGCTAAAGCAGTCGTATTTAATTATGATAAGGTGAAGATAATGACGAAATAATATTTTCAGTGATAACATGAACGATAGTAATAGTAATGATGATAAAGATATTAACAATAATGATGATGCTTGTAATAATACTAATACTAATGGTGATGATGATAATAATTATGATGAGGATAATAAAATTTGCATTATTCAATTTCCATTATTGGTATTAGTAGTTGTAGTAGTAGCATTACTATTATGATTATTATTGCCATCAATATCATTATCATTGTTATCCTTATCGTTATCCATATTATCATTAGATTATCATGATCATTATCATCATCATAAAAGGCTGAGAACCAGCGTTTTATTGTTAAGTGACCCTGCATAAACCCTTAACATATTTAAAGGTTATTTCACCGCTCATGATATACAATCGGCGTCACTACGTCTGTATTTCCTCAATTTCGTGTCGGGTTTTCGCCTTTAGGAGAGAAAGTTCTTTGCCCACACCATTCGTCTCCTCGACCAGTGAGTGCCTGACCTTTTCGTCCCTAAAGACCTATTTTATTGAAGTCTTTTTCCCACGAACCCCAAGGTTTTCGAAAGGCCTGTCTACTCAGCAACAAGCTCGGTTTTCGAGTTTTGTCTCTGAGGAGGAAGATATGTGTTATTTTGTATGGAAATATATACGAAAAAATATTTATTTTTCAAAAAGCATTAGCCCCATTGTGATTAGATATACATTTTAATTACACATTTTACTTAAAGTTTCGAATTTGGCTCGTGGACCTCCAGCATCACTCCCTTCAAGAAACATCGAACCACACAGCCGAGGGGCCACAATTCTAGACAAAGCTGAAGAGTAGTTTCTTTTGGTAGGTAGCCAACTTGTAGTCTTCATCCTTGAACTTTTTCCTTGTTGTGGCGAACCATTCGT
>NW_028234429.1:33835583-33843083 GCF_977035675.1 Penaeus japonicus | reverse complement strand
CATCATCAAAATCATTGTCATTGATATTATTATCCTTATATGAGCAGTATCATTAGTTGTAAAATTCACCAGAAAAGGTATGAATGAGAATTAATCATTTTGCAATGAATGAAATATAGTTGATGTTTTGGTGGTATATCTTCTCATGAAATGCAGATCCAAACAAAATTATAGAATTACTGATATTACCACAAACTTTCATTTCCATTACAATTGGCATATTAATTACGGTAAACATTTCATATTTGATAGGTAGGTAAGAGATCAATATAATCAAAATCTCAAATATATCCATTGCATGAAACATTTGGTACGAAGTGCAAAGTAACCCTAACTTCACCATACACTGCAAACTATGTAGTAAGTGTGATGAAACATATCGTTTTGAAACAGGACGTGGATTCAGCGAACGAGAAAATATCCTTCAGTTAACAAAGCTTCCAACCCCATCGTGGTACATGTAGATAGTGCAGGACATGGCAGGATTAGAAGCGAGCGGACTTCTTTAAAAAAAATGATAATAATAAATAAGATAAAAATTAAAATTAAATAATAATAATAAATAAACATACAAAGGTGGAAAGAGTAAACTAATGGGTCTATCACGACGAATGAAAATATGAACATTGCATCTGGCAGTTTCAATTGATCTAAGGCCACAACTAAAAACCGATCATGCAGAAAACAAGCGACAGGTCACGGTCGCCAGGTAACTTACTCTCCGTCCCTTGGCTGATATATGCTTGTAATTTTGCTTGAATGTTTATTTCTAATGAAGATGTAACTTCGAAACGCATCTATTATTCTTCTTGTTTTGCGAAACATTTCATCGTTATTCACTTCCTTTTTTTTGTTGTGTGTGTGTATTTTTTGTTTTGAAATCTGTTCATTAGTATCATTATTATTTTTTTTGTTATCAGTATCATTAATGTATTCATCATTTTAGTATTTTAGTTTATTATCATCATGATTATTAGTATTAACATTATCGCCATCATTATCAGTAATCGCTGTTGTAGCAGTAGTAGTAATAGTAATAAAAGTCGTAATAAGAGTAATAGTATTAAAATGGAAATGGAAAAGTAATAGTTGGATTCACTTCTACTATTGATATTATTGCTATAATTGTCATCACAATCATACTGATATTATCCTGATCATCATCATCATCATAATAATTATTATTGTTATCATCGCCTTTGTTAGTTTTACTATCAACATTATTATTGTTAATATCTTGATCATCATTTTCATTGTCCTGATCATTATTTTATTATTATTGTCATTATCATTAATATCATCTTTATTTCCATTATAATCACCATTTTTATTATCCTTACTGCTACGATTATCATTATCATCATTGTTACCATCATCATTTTTAGGAACATATTCATCTTCAGTATCAATATCATCACCAGTATTATGATTTTTAAAAACATCATCGTTATTACAATCATTATTATTACTATAATTATAATTACTACTATTACAATTTTTGTTATCATTATCATTATCAAAATTATTATCATCATTAATATCATTATCATTATTTTATTATTATTATTATCATCATCACCACAATCATTATCTTTCTATCATCACTTTTATCATTGTTTTTATCATTATTATCTTAATTATTATCATTCCCTGTGTTGTCATTAACATCATTATTCTCCATATCATTATCAATCCTATCACTATTATTATCATCATTATTATTACTTATGTTATTATCATTATAAGCCTTATCATCATTATCATCAAGATATTTATGATTTTCCTACTATACTACTGTAATCATTATTATTACTATCATTACTATCATAACCATGGTAATTATTGTTATTACAATCATGTCCATTATTATCATTGCTATCATTAGTATCATCAATATTATTATCATTATCATTAAATGATTATTATTGTTATGATGATGATCATCATCATCACCATCATCATCAATAACAACATAGTCACAATTATTATCATCCTTTACTATTAGTATAACCATTATCATTATAATTATGATTATTAGTATTATCGCTGTCGTTATTATCATCATTATTATCGTTAATATTATTATTACTATCATTTTATCTTTATTATCATGATTATTATTATCATGATTAACAACAGCATAAATATCATTATTATCATTACCATTTTACTTATGATTATTATTACCTTTATTGATATCATCATTATTGTTGTTTGTTCTTGCAATTATCATTAGTATTAGTAGTTGTAGTAGAAATATTAGTAGTAGTAATATCATCACCGTTATTATCATCTCCATTATTTTTGGTATAATTGTTGCCTTTGGTGTTATCATCATTATATATTCATTATCATTGTGAATGGTAATACTAGTATCATCATAATCATTACAATGATTATACTATAAATCCAAGACTATCACATCAGTAGTAACGGTAATGACAGCAGTTGCGTAGGTACACCTCGCACCCCCAACATTAAGTTCGTGTCCCTGTCAGCTTCATGAACTTTCCCTCAGTGTATCCTCACGGTACAGCAGTGACGGTACAGTGCAGCACGAGATAATCCGTGTCTTGCGGGATACTGGACGTGTTGACCATAATGGGAATTCACGAACCCTCGAACGACTTTGGCTGGCCCGTTTTTCTGCCATGACCCAACCTCAGTCTGTTTGCCGAAGTCCATTGTCTTCTGGTTGGAGCTGGGGTTCAGTCGGTCCCCTCACCAGGTCCCTCCGTCTCCTGAAGGGTGTTCCCTCCATTTGTCCTTCCAAGTTTTGCTTCGATGGTTAATAGAAAGGCCTTTATGGTTTTAGTCTTGAAGTGGCAGAGGCTTGTTCAGTAATTGGTTTCCAGAGTATGACAATTCTGTGCTTCTGAAGTGTTGGTGCTGCATTTGAGTGCCTCCTAGAGTAAGTCCAGATAGATATAATCGTCACCACTGTCCATACTGGGGCACAATAATCACTTTCTCTGTAGAACATGAGTAAAGTGGATGTCTCAAATACGGTTTGCGAAGCACCCCATGGAGTTCTAGTCAGCGAATCTCTCTTTTTTCGTTTCAACGGATAATTGCCTGTGTGTTATGGTTCTATCGACTACTACTCCATGATGTGAAGGGAGTGGTTCATTATCATTCTGATTCTTTATGGTTGTTGGGGTAAAATATGTCACCACTGTTTGTGTGGCTTTCATTTCCAGGAATCAATTACGAGATAGTATGAATAATTTCATTGCCTCTGCAAAGTGTTATTGCGGGGATGTCGTTAATTGAAATATTGAACAATGTTGGCGTCAAGGCCGATCATACATGCGTGTTTGTATATGTATATATATGTACACACATATAGATGCACACACACACACACATATATATATATATATATATATATATATATATATATATATATACATATATATTATATATAATGTATATACATAACACACATATTTATATATATATAATTCTATATATATAAGAGGTGTGTGTGTGTGTGTATATATATATATAATTATATACTATATATATATATATGTATATATAATATATATATATATATATATATTGTTGTATATATATAAATATATATATATATAGTATATGTATATGTGGTATTATATTTTATATATAGTATATATTATATATATGTAGTGTATATATATATAGTTATATATATATATATATATATGTATGTATATATATAATAATATTATATAATTTTAGATATTTAATATAAGTATGTAATAATAAGTATATATATATATATATATGTGTGTGTGTGTAATACTTGTTATTTATATGATTATATATATATATATATATAATATATATATATATATATATATAAATATATATATATATATGTGGTGTGTGTGTTTGCCATCAAACAAAACCAAACCAAACACTCACCAGGAGCTTCATGGTGTACCGTACAAAACTGGAGAGGAAAGTCTGTTGCATCCCTTGCTTTATGCTTCCGCTTATATACGCCCTTTCGCCCCACCCGGCCCCATCCCCTACTTGGGTCAGCTGCTTCCTACCTACATGTGTCCTGCATTACAACCCCTCACTTTATCCTCCCTAGGGTTGCATGCTACGTCCTTTGTGCTAAGGGGTACTTTCGGCGAAATTTAGTATTCAAAGAAGCGTTGCGTGTTTGGTAAATTTTTGCTGGAAATCTGATTAGAAACGTTTGGCTGTAAAGAATTGCAACTTTATTTAGAAGGCACGATGTATTTTGAGTTTGTGCTGTTATGAGTGTTTACGTGTGTGTGTCAGTGTATGCAAGCATAGTACCCCCAAAATTGTGTGCGTGTGTGTGTATATATATATTTATATAAATATTATATGCTTAAATATTTTCATATATATCCATCTTTATATATATAATATATATATATATAATTAATATATATTATTTATATATAAAAATTATATATATATTTATATATATATATTTATATTATATTATAATATATTATATCATAAATATATATATATCTTATTATATTATATATATTCTAATATGACAATATAATATATATTATATATATTTATATGTTCTAATTAAATATAAATATATAATATTATATATATATATATATATCTATATATATATATATCTATATATTTAAAAAACATACACACATAACACCCACACACACACACACAACACACACACGTCCACACACCCACATATCTATTTATATATTTATATATATAATATATATATATTTATATATATATATAATTTATATATATTATATATATCTATATATTATAAATATATAATGAATATATATAATATTATCTATATAATTTTGTATATTTTATATATATATATATATATAAATAATTATATATTAAATATATGATATATACATATATATATATATACATATAATATATTATAATATATTAAATAAATATTATATATATACAATATATTATTTTTTATTAAAATTTTTTAATATATATATATATATGCTATATATATATATATATATATATGCTAACTTAAATAAATATATATATTAAATATATATATATATATAGATCATATATATATATATATAATAATATGAAAACAACCACATACAACACCCTCACAACAAACACACAACACAACAACAAAATATATCAATATATATATATATATATATATATATATATATTATTATAATATCTTATATCTATATATATATTTATATATATCTATATATATTATATAAAATGATATATATATAAAATATATATATATATATCTAATATAAAAAAGGTATATAAATATATAATATATATTATATATATATATTCATATAAATATATATATATATTTTATATTAAATATATAGTATTTTATATAAAATATATATTATACATATATGTGTATATATATATTATATAATATATCATATATATATATAAATATTATATATCTATATATAAATAAATATATATATCAACTATCTATATGGCTATATATATTTATAATATATACATATAAATCTATAAAAATATATAGTATTTATATATATAATATTTCTATATTATATATATATATATATATTTATATTTATATTATTTATATAAGTATATATATATACATATATATATCTAAATATAATATATATAATATATATATATATATATTATAAGTAATATATATTATAATATTTAAATATATTAAACTATATATAAAAAATCTATATATATATATAATATTATCTATATATATATATATATATCTTATCACACACATACCCAAACACACCACAACAACTAAATATATAATATATATATTATATTATATATATATATATATATATATATATAATTATTATTAATTATATATATATATATATTTGTATCAATGAACTATCTAAATAATATATATGTATATATATATATTATTTACATAATATATATATTATATAAAATATATATATATATATATATATAATATATTTATGATGTATCTATATATATATATCTATATTTACTATATATATATATATATATTATATATATATATATATATATATAATGCTTATATATATATATATATATATTATATATATATATATATATATATATATATATGTATATATTATATTTAAATATATATATATTTATATATATATATATATATATATATATATATGTAGGTATATTAAAATATTACTATAAATATATTATATATATATATATATATAAATATATATATATATATATATATATATATATATATATATACTGGAAGAGAGAGGGATTAAAAATAGGGCTGAGAATTAAGAATTAAGATTTGAGAAGACATTGTTCTTATTCGGTGAGTCAGCGAAGAACTACAACATTAATAAGCGATTTAAAATAAGGAAATTCTGAAGATTGGGCTTAAAATGAAATGGAAAAAGATACAGGTCAGTTAAAAGTCGAACCCCAGTTATGCAACTACAAATACAAGGGAGGTACTAGACGAGTGACGAAGCTGGTATACAGGGATATTCAGTGAGTACATCCTGCGAAGCGAGATAAAACGGCGAATCGGCTAGGTGGAGTGTGTTCGGTAAACTAGTAAAATATAGAAGTGTTGAATTGTCTAAGAGGAAAGATATTTGCCCTGGTCTCCGTCAAGACATATGGATCAGAGGACATGGACTACGACCAGGCACTGAGAGGAAATAGTAAGCTGGCCCCAAGAGGAATGGAAAGGCTGTATGCTAGAGAGTTAGTTAAGAGGCACAAGAAAAAGGGCCACATGGAATCAGGCAGCAAACAAAAGTAGAGGATATTATCAAGACCATCAAAAAGAAAAAAAAATAGTGGAGTGGGCTGATATATCGGAGACCGGACAACAGGAGGACAAAGAAAACAAACAGAATGGGTAATACACGACACAAAAGACCCAGGGCAAGACCAATGACTAGATCGCGGGGATGAAAAATAGCAAAAATTCGCAGGATGTAAACTGGAATCAGAGGGACACAAAGACCGGAATGACTGGAAAAGATTGAGAGAGGCCTACGTCCTGCAGTGGATTGATACACGGCTGATGATGATGATGATGTTGAGATATATCTATATATATGTATAGATTATTTATATATATAGATTTATATATGTGTGGTGTGGTGTGTGTGTGTGTTGTGTGTGTGTTGTGTGTGTATACCTACATATATATATACAGGTATAATATATATATATACTGTATTAATATATATATGAATCTACTGTATTATATTATATATATATATTATTTATAATTAGGTATATATAGATATATATTTAGCAGGTATATATATAAATATATATATATGTTGATATATATATATATTTATAAGTAATAGTGTGTGTGTGTATGTGGTGTGTGTGTATGTGTGTGTGTTTGTGTGTGTGTATGTGTGTGTATATCAGGTATATATGTATATATATATACATCTATTTCCCTCAATATTTTTCTATATTATATACCTGTATATAGATTTATATATATATTATAGA
>NW_028234429.1:33799935-33807435 GCF_977035675.1 Penaeus japonicus | reverse complement strand
ATATGCATAAATATACATATAGATGAATATATATGTATATATATATATATATATATATATATATATATATATATACGTAGAGATAGAGATATGCATATGTATATATATATGTAGATAGCTAGATATAGATATTTTGATGTATATATGTATGCATACATGTATATAAATCCAATCCTTATAAAGCTTCATATCACTGGACTGTTATAGTGTATGAAGCTGATAGCAATATGAACATGTAAAAGGCAATGTCCGCAACGATTAGAAGAAATTGGTCTTTTCTGGAATTCCGAGTACCATTAGTATTAGAATAAAGTTTTATCTCTTACCAGACAATTTCTTGTAGTCACTGGAAAATACATATTTTGTTTTGAATAATACCGAGTATATGTAGTCGTTGTGCACCACCAATTTCTTGATAAACATCAAATTTTACATATATCGTATTATACTTATCAAAATAAAAAAAAAATTCTAAGCATCATTGACTCCCACCGTTCCAATCCTGAAAGCGGGCACAAATAAGGAAAGTGTTTGGAAATTTTTAGCTTACAACAGGCGATTCACAGGTATCTGAATGTGTGTGTGAGTGTGTATATGCGTCTATCTAAATTACTTCAATCTGTTATGTACATTTATTTAGAGAAGCTGCATATATATTGTATATGTATTTTTACCTTTTTTTGTGCAGTCCTTAGTATGAATGAGAGAGAGAGAGGGAGAAAATGGGAGGTAGGTACACCAGCGCCGCCTAAGTTGGTCTCAAGGTCAGCCGCAAACAGTATATAAACAAGAGCTGCAACGTTCAGAGACACAGCAGTTAGGCGGTAGCACTGATCCTCCAAAGGTGAGGGCATCACACGTTCTTTGAAATGTCGATTATTAGAATATTGCCGCATTGTCAACAGGCTTAGGATAATTTAGAAATCTATACATAAATAATCAATTCATTGTCGATGCTATTATCAGACTGAATTTAATGTAAATGGTCTATTGCATAATTCCAGATGAAGAGACTTTTGTTGTTGGTCGCGCTTTGCGCCCTCGTGGCTGCTGACGACGACAATGAAGAAGCAGCGGGTGTCGAGGGTCGTTCCAGAAGCAAAGCTCAGTCTGACAAGAAGCAGACCAGATTCCTTGGAGGATTGGGAGGTTTTGATCCCGTGGGAGGATTGGGAGGAGGATTTGGACTGGGTGCCGGTCTTGGTGGACTGGGTGGAGGGTTTGGAGTTAACCCAGCACTTGGCGGAGGATTCGGATTCAACCCAGCACTTTCAGGTGGATTTGGAGTAAATCCTGCATTTGCTCCTGTGGCTCCACCCTCCACATGCCGCTACTGGTGCAGGACTCCCGAGGGTCAGGCCTACTGCTGTGAGAACATCAGCCAGCCACAGAGTGCTGCTGGTGTAGTCAAACCTGGATTCTGTCCCCCCGTTCGTCCAGTGTGTCCTCTTAGGAGCTTCCAACCACCATTCACCTGCTCTAACGACGGAGCTTGCGGAGGCATTGACAAGTGTTGCTTCGACAGATGTCTCGGCGAACACGTGTGCAAGGCTCCTCTTGGCTTTGGGCGATAGATATCCTTGGGGGGATATTCAGGTGTTCACTGAAATTCATCATTGCCTTCTCAAGGTAGGATGATTTCAATAAACTTACTTATTTTATAAAACTCTGCGCAAAAAATATTGTAGATATAATACGTAATAAAATGTCAACTAATAAGTAGAAAATATCATATCTTTGCCTCTTCTATCTTGTGTACTGAAAATCTGATTAAAAATATCGGAATTGAACTATGGTGCACATTTTCCCGATACTAAAATGCACCAGATATATTACACATGTAAATGATAGCAGTTGTGGTTAGCTGTCATATTCGAAAGTATCTGAGCTTCTCCATTCAAAATTGTTTTGGGCATATGCGAAATTACAACGTCTAATTTCATTACACACACACACAAAAAAAAAAAAAGTCTGGATAAAATTTAATGGACCGTATTATACACACCAGAAGGTCAAATAAACTGTAAGCTTTCATCAATACTGTTCAGAAATGTTTTTTTTATGGATATATCTGAATAATACAAAGTCAACGACCTGTCATGTGCAAATTATGCAGAATCAGACATTATCTAGACAGTATGATCACACACGCACACACACATATGTGTGTTTATGTATATTATATATATATATATATATATATATATATATATATATATTTATATATATATGACTTGCAAAACACTCTATCCTGAGACACTCGGATGAAGGGTCACCTTTCCCGGAGTATGCTCGTTCCCTCCTTCTCGAACGGATCAGTGCTGGTAAGAGGGACGTTGAGCTTACCTTCTACCTCTCCCGTCTACATTTTGACTTCCTGGGGGATCGGCTCCCCAGACATGTGTGTCGACTCATGGCCGACGTTGCTCATGACTCGGCCCGAGTCCTCTCCAACACCCATACCTGCTCCCTCACCCGCAAGCTTTCTACTCTCACCTCCCGCAGCCCTTGGTCCCGCTTCTCCCTCACTGATGCTGTCACCAACCTGTCTTCCTTAACCTTGACCCCTCACCAACTCCAACTCCAAGGCTTTGGCCTGTATTTTGCCCTGCGTCCTCTTCCCCTCACCTCCATTGACATCATTTCTTCCTTCGACCGTTTTATATCTGGTCACAGGAACTCTCTACCTGATGTCTCCCTCCTACGAGGTGCTTTTATCCCGGCCCTCGAGTCCTTCCTCCATCCTAAGCCTTCCATCCCCATGCGTTACCAGGAGGCCCTGCAGAGTCTACGTAGGGAGGATGTCACCATTTTGCCTTCTGACAAAGGCAACTCGGTGGTGGTCCTCGACCAAGCTTCCTACCTGCAGAAAGCCCAGGACCTATTGGACGACGTCGCCACGTATGCTCCCCTGACCAGCAACCCACGGGAACGCATTGGTGCCGCATTCCATCGTCGCCTGAAGCAGCTAGCGTCGGGTTGCCCGGAGGCAAACCTTTAGCAAAGGTTCAGGGTCATAAATCCCCGCCTTCCTCACTTCTATGGGTTACCCAAAACCCATAAACCTGACGTGCCCCTGCGCCCCATCATCTCCTCCCGAGGCTCCGTGGCGCACCCTCTTGCCTCCTGGCTGGCTCAGTCCCTCACTTCTCTTCTGGGCACCTTCTCTCCCGCTCATCTTCGCCACTCACAGGACTTCATCGCCCGTGTTCGCGGGGTCACGCCCTCGACCATGATGAGTCTGGACGTCGAATCCCTTTTCACGAACGTCCCGCTCGACGATGTCCTTGCCTTCCTGCAGAGGAATCTTCTTCCTGAGGACCCCCGCCTTCCTCTGCCTACTGACGTCTTCCTTCAGCTGATCCGTCTGTGTGTGGATTCCAACTCCTTCTCTTTCGAAGGACGTTTCTACTCTCAGACCTTCGGTGTTGCCATGGGCTCTCACCTTTCTCCTGTCTTGGTCAACCTGTTCATGGAGTATTTCGAGGCTGAGCTTCTTCCCTCCATCTCCCTTCGTCCTGCTATTTGGCTGAGATACGTCGACGACGTCTTTGCCCTCTGGCCCCATGATCCTGTTCTCTTCCCGGATTTCCTGGATAAGCTGAATTCTCTCTCTCTTTCCATTCGTTTCAAGGTTGAATGGGAGGTAGACGATCAGCTCCCCTTCTTGGACACCTTAATTCACCGCTCAGGTGACTCCTTCTCTTTTTCAGTGTATAGAAAACCCATGCACAGCGGGATGTATATACACTTCTTCTCCTACCACCCTCTCCATGTTAAGAGAGGTGTCGCTACCTCTCTCTTTCTCCGTGCTCTCCGCATATGTGACCCGCAGCACCTGGATGAAGAGATCGATTTTCTACGTCGATCCTTCGGCAAGCTGGGATACTCTCGTTTCGTCCTTGACGCCGCGCTCTCCAACGCCCGCCGCATCTTCTACCAGGGCCCTCCCCCAGAGAGACTTCTCACCAGCCTGTCCTCAGCCTTCTTTACACCGAGGAAATCCACTCCCTTCGTCGCTCGCTGCACCCTCTCAACTGCAGGCTTACCTTTCGCCAGGTTAACACTCTCCGCCGCAACCTGGTCCACACCCGTCCTCCTTCGTCTGCCAAGATAGGCACCTATGCCATCCCTTGCTCCTCCTGTGAGAAGCAGTACTTCGGGGAGACCGGCACTTGTCTCAACAAACGTGTGTCCCAACACAGGTACGCGGTTTCCAGTGGACACACCAACAACGCTCTCTTCTGCCACCAATGGGACACAGGGCATCACATAGACTGGTCAGCTGCCCGCATTCTGTTCCCTTCCGCTGATGTCCATGCCCGCAGATTGGTGGAATCTTCTCTCATTAACAGGCTGCCGAATTTCAATCTTAACAGTGGCTTTTCTCCTGTTGACGGTCTTCTATCCTCGCACATTCTCTGTTTGTTACCTTACCCCGGAGCGGACACCCTTCACACAGACCGCCGGTCCCAATGACCTGACATGATCTGCCCCGGTTCCGTTCGCTGTTCCGCCTTTGCCTCAGTTTTCGTTCTCCTGTCCTCGCTTGACCTTCTTGTACCGTGTTACTCCCCCTTTACCCTTTTATATACCGTCTTGTTCTCCTCCTCCTCAGACCTGAAGATGGGATTCAGATGGATCTTGAAACTGTCGTCTCATTTTCAATAGATCTATTTTGTGTACAGTGGGTTTATCTGCCATACATACATATATATATATATATATATATATATATATATATATATATATATGTATATCTATATATATATATATATATATATATATATATATATATATATATATATATATATATATATATATACATACAAATACACATATATGTGTCTGTGCCCGTGTGTGTATGTATATTCATACGTTTATGTTTGTACACGTGTTTGGGTGACTGTGAGTGTGTGGTTGTGCATGTTCATATATTTATAAAAAAGGGGAAATTCGTGTGCACTAGAGTATACGTAATTCATGACCTCTACAAAGAAGAATACTAATATCCATGCCATATCCTTTCCACATGTGCTAGGCTCCTCTGGACATTGGGCGATGAATATTTAAGGGTCTTTTGCGAGGTAGAATGATCTTACAATGCACACTAGTCTATTCTTTTAGATCTTTTTTACCTTTCAAGATCCGAATTTTGGTAATATTGACTGGACGGAGGGATAAAAGTTTTCAATTTTGATCCATAAAGCAATATCGCGACGTACAGCACGTCCATTAGGTGATAGGTACTCTTGTAATTGGATGTGTTCATAAATCAGTCAACCCTTGTTTTCTTTTTTTTCTTCTGCTTTATCTTTAGAAATACATAGTCAGAATGGAAACTTTTATCGACGAATATTACAATCATTTCTTGTTTCAACAGATGTATTGATGAAATTTTCAAATGCCCCATGATTGTGTATATGTATATGTAAATACATACATACACATCTATCTATCTATCTATCTCTATATATATACATACATATATATATATATATATATATATATATATATATATATATATATATATATATATATATATATATATATATACATATACACACTCACATACACAGTACACATACACTCTCATATGTGTATGCGTAGAACATACATATATAAACATATGTTCGTACATATCCATGTATTTATGTTTTATATATACATAATGTATAGATATAGATACGTATATATACTTAGTGTAGCAAATCTCAGGTAAAAACTTGGCGTAATGTTAACGCGCACGATCCTACTCTGGTAAAAGACTGCTAAATCCAATTTTTTTTATTTATTTGCGAGTGAGTGTTCACATTATACATAGTACATAATGTCACTATAATCATGCTTTCTGTAGAGAACATATTACTTTTGCATATCCAGGCACCTCAGTCTAATCTCTCAGATAATCTCTCCTGAAGTAAAATGTCTTACTGAATGTTATCAGTAGTTTCTAAAAGGACCATGTCTTTTAGTAAGTAAGTGAAAGCATTTATAGAAAAAAATGTACCTAAAATACGTGAATTAGCTGTACTTAAACTTTTTATGATAATCATCGTCGTTGATGTCCCTTACTGTTTTGTGACTTCATGTTTGGCTGTTATGGTATTGAGTCACTCGATCACATGTTATACTTCTATTTGTTTTCTACTTCGAAATCAGATTTTCAGTGTATTTTCAATATTTGTCTGATATGCTGCAAGTCTTTGACTGGGAAATTATTTTGAATCTATGATATAAATATTCCAGTTTATGATATGTAAGGCAATTTAGAGTACACACACACACTATAATATTCATGCATATTACATATATATGTACATATATGTATATATATACATATATATATATAATGTATATGTATAGAGACATATGTATACATAGATATAGACATATTCCATACACACACATATATATACATATAAATATATAAACATACATATACATATAAATATATAAACATACATATACATATAAATATGAGTATGTATATGTACATATATGCATACTTACATATATACATATGTAGATATATGCACACACACACACATATATATGAATGTATGCATATACATATATATATACATATATATATATATATATATATATATATATATATATATATATATACATATATATTTGTGTTTGTGTGTGTGTGTTTGTGGGTATATATACGTATGTACATATATATGTATACACACGCACACACACACACACACACACACACACATATATATATATATATATATATATATATATATAATATATATATATATATATATATATACACATATACGTATATATGTATATATATATATATATATATAATATATATATATATATATATATATATATACATATATACTATGTGTATATATATATATATATATATATATATATATATATATATATATATATGTGTGTGTGTGTGTGTGTGTGTGTATACATTGTGTGTATATACATATTATATTTATATGTACATATAAATGTACATGTATATATACATATCCATTTAAATATGTAACAGAAATGCACACACGCGAACATGATGATTTTCATAATAATGATAATTACAGTATGTATGATGTTCTACTGCAGTTCTTTACCACTTTACCGTAGGTCCTAAATATGAGAGAAAGAGTCTGAAAGAGCCAGAGAGATAATGGATAATAAAAATGTGAAATATCCTACACTTCAGCTATTGTTGCATCTGTACATTTATATTTCGATTAAATATAAATAGCATTATAGGCAGCAGGACAGTGACATCTTCAGTGCAACTGATCCATGTGGCTTGTGTGGAAAAAAAACCTCTTCATTAGCTGCAACAGTGAGGAACGAAATAAACATGATTTGCTTTTTCACTAACTCCAGACTGCATCCAAACATAAATGCACAGCCTCTATGCCAGAAGGGCTCAACACCTAGGCACGTGGAGGTGATTAATAGGGTTGCTGGTCAGCCTAATGACCAAACTGTCTTGTGATGTTGAAACTTTGC
>NW_028234429.1:33734935-33752435 GCF_977035675.1 Penaeus japonicus | reverse complement strand
TTATGATACCGAACTCGGAGAAACGGCTGAAAAGGTGTTTTAGGTGTTGCTTGTGGGTGTCCGCATCTGTACTTGCTACGAGGACATCGTCGATATATACGAAAGTGTTCTCGAGGCCTTGGGTCACTTCGTCCATGAAACGCTGGAATGATTGGGCGGCATTGCATAGACCGAAGGGCATGACCAGGTACTCGTACAGGCCGAATGGTGTTGTCACTGCTGTTTTGGGTATGTCTTCCTTTGCTACAGGGATCTGGTGGAATGCTTTTACCAAGTCGATGCGGGAAAAAATGTTGCAGCCGGATAGTTGTTGTGAGAAATCCTGAATGTGAGGGACTGGATATCTGTCTGGCACTGTCTGGGCATTTAACAACCTGTAATCACCACATGGCCTCCATCCACCGTCCTTCTTTTTCACCATGTGAAGCGGCGATGCCCATGTGCTACTGGATTTTCGCACGTAGCCGAGCTTCTCCATGTGGTCGAACTCCGCTTTAGCCTCCAGATATCGCTCTCGGTTCAGGCGCCTCGGCCGGCTGTACACGGGAGCGCCTTTAGTGTGGATATGGTGTCGTACTGAATGTTGTGGCATTTCGTTTGTGTTGAGGGGGTTGGAGAGCGTTGGGAAGTCCTTCAGAAGGGACCTGTATGGGCACGACGTTGCAGGGAGGCGCTTGATCGATAGGGGAGTAGTATTGACTGTGGCAACACGCATGGATTCCCCTGCTCTGCTTATCTTGCGTCTCTTTATGTCCACCAGAAGGTCGAAATGTTCCAGAAAGTCTGCGCCTAGAATAGGAAAATCTACCTCCGCGACAACGAATAGCCAAGGGAAGAGCGTTGATTTGTTTCCTATTTGGAAACTAGGCGTCAGGGAACGTTCACCATAGCTGGGGATGAGAGCGCCGTTCGCAGCCTGCAGGTTACGCGAGTTCGCCGAACATCTGTCTTGGCGCCTGGCAGGAAGGAGGCTGATTTCTGCACCTGTGTCTACCAGGAAGTGTGTGTTTGTCTTGACGTCTGTCAAGTAGACGAGACGTTTCTTGCGGGGGAAGAGGGAGGAAGACGCCGTTAGACCCTTCTGTGGTTCGTCTCCCTGCCACAATGGGCAGTGAGGGGCACAATTTCTTGCTTGGCGGCCGAAGCTACGGTGATACCAGCAGAGATCGTGGTTCTGCTTGGGTGGGCACCGCATGCTCTGCAAGGCATTGCAGGACACTGGGCTATCGTGCCGTCTTTCGGGGTCCGAGAGGCGTGGAGGAGAGACTCTGCTGCGATTATGTCGTGGTGGGGAGTGCGGCCGCCGCCGGGGAGAGTGGGAGGGGGAGCGTTGCTGAGGAGAGTGGGAGGGGAAGCGGGAGCGTCGCTGAGGAGACGGGGAGGAGTCTTGGTGGTACCGATCTGGGTATGAGATACTTCTTTTGTTTTGTGAAATTATCGTAGCTTCGATGTTTTGTAGTTCTTCTGATAATATTTGTAATTGTTCCGAAAAGGCATTTGTTGTATTGCAGTGTATAGATGCAGTCGTATTGGTCTGATATGGTGGTATGGTGACTAGTTTGTCGAGAGTCTTTACTAAAGCGTCGAGGGAAGGGGGGAAGGAGCACTCCGCTGCGGGTCTGATGTGAAGGGGAAGCCGTCCGATGATTATGCTTTTTATATAATCATCAGTCAAGACCTGGTTGGCGTCGCTAAGAAGACGTCGTAAGCGGCGGAGAAACTGAGAAGGAGCCAGACCCTGGAGGCCGCTCTTCTCGAGAAAGGTGGTGAGAGCGACTATAGGGTCCGGCAAAGCACGCTCTAGGATGACGGCTTTCAGCTGAGAATACGTAGTAATAAGCGGATTCTCGAGCGCGTCCATCACGGTGGTCATGAGGTCTGAGGGAAGGCGTTGTACAAGTTGGCAGTATTGTTCCTCTGGGGATGATATACCTCTTGATTGGAACGCCATTTCGACCTGTATAAACCAGGCTTTGAGGTCGTGCATGTTGCACTCTGGGAGAGGTAAGAGGGCCTGGAGTGCTGTAATAGTACTGTGTGCGATGGATGGTGTCATGGTGTATAGAGAGAATGTGTGAGAAAGAGAGGGAGGGAGGGAGGGAATGAGGTGAGGTCACACTGCGCGGAGAAGAGGTTTCTATGTTCGCACTGATGTTTTTTTTCTGGCACTGTATCACTGCTTTCGTTTCACTTTACACTGTACTTCACTATGTTTGTTGCACTGTATATCACTACACTATCACTATCTTCTAGTTACTCCGGGTCACCACTTGTTGGTTCGTAACAGAAAGTCTATAATGTTTTTCTAGTTTATTATAAAGCACTGGATATATGTCGTATGGCGGGTTGTCGCGTGGCGGCGTTACGGCGTGAGGTCAAGAGTGTACTGTCTTTTTCTCGTGACATCCCGTCTTTTAAGCCCGGGGCGCCGTGTTTACTCTCGTGACCTGCCGTTTGACCTGTGTCCTCATTGGCTGGTGGTGTTTCCTAATTGACCAATGCGGGGGTGCGTCGGGATGCGATCGCCGTCTGCTACACTCTCTGGATGGGTGGTACACTATGGTACCGCGCATTCAAGGCCCGTTCGCTGGGTGACTCCATCTGGCGTCGTTTATTTAACTGATTTAGGCCTATGCGTTCGAGAGCCCTGACATTGTAACATGCAGGGCTGGAATGCCCCCGTCGTGACTGGGTTAAGCCAACCGAGAAAGTAAATTTTGAAGATTTTATTTTTCAGCGCCCACAGAATACTTTCATACAGAATCCAAGAATTCCCTTAGATAGGTGTATTCATACTTTATTCTTTTGTTGCAGGTACTGATTGCTCAAGAAAAGATGGCCACAAATACTGTGTATGTATTCAGCATGAAGGATGGCAAGTTTGCTTACAAGTGTGAAATTCGGTCTTGTATTGAACATTCTGCCAGGCCTGTCTCTACACTGTGGGTCAACATGATGGCCAGGGGTGGAAGTGTAAGTATTCTGTAAATATCTGTCTGTAAAAAGATTAGGACTAGCATAACTAACATAGAAAGGAGTGCACAGTATATGATTTATCAAAAACTGTTATAATCCATCTGGGAACACTTCAATGATTCATTTTGTGGGTATTTGTTTGCTTGGCAATAATTGATGGAATTTAAGGGTTTTATATTTCATGAATGATAAACCATTTGATGAAATTCAAGAATAAAGCTTTTGTGTAAATCTTTTTTATTTTAGACATATAGGTTCTCAAAGCATTAGTCATTTTGGAAATACTTTACAATGAATTGTTAGATAATATATATGCTAAGCTTTTCATTTCTTTCAACAGAGTGCAAAGAAGTCGGCCATTGGTCAGCGTATCATTGGTGTCCTCCCATATGTCAAGCAGGAGATTCCCATCATGATTGTGTTCCGTGCTTTGGGCTTTGTGGCTGATCGTGATATTCTTGAACATATTATCTACGACTTTGATGATCCAGAAATGATGGAGATGGTAAGGTTTAAATTTAGGAATTAGTTTGAGGGAAAATATTTTGTGATATATTATTAACCCATTGCAGACGGGGATAAACATGCTTGCCCAGCCTCCGGGATAAGTTTTATTTTAAAGAGAGACTGCTTGAACCATTATAATTTGAACATTCCCACTCTCTTTCAGTCATTCATTGAAAAACTAGAGCGTTTTTTGTGTTTTGTTTTTTTGTGTGTTTTATTGAGTTTAGAGACTTATATATGCCATATGACAGGCTCTACCAGTGCTGCAGTAGACTAAAATTGTAGTATATTATCCATATTAGCTCATTATTTTCTTTATACTCAGTGTGATAGAAGTATTGCTGTTTTATGGGAGGACAAAAGGCAACTATATTTTTTTCGTATTTTTGTGCTGTCATGAACGAATACGAAACATATAACCCCCTACAATAAAAATAACAAGAAGAGGTAGAGAAGAGGAATGAAACCTGTGCTTGTGACTGTGAGTGCCACAATGAAAGGCGGTAGTTTTGAGCAAGGGTTCATCAACTTAGTGTGTGCCATCGCTCTATAGAGACAGTGCTTGCTAGAGACCGTGGATGGGTGCCATTCAAGGCTCTCTCTCCTGCTGGTGCTTGGAAAAAGTGGTGCCATCTAGATTTTGGACGTTAAGCTAGCACGGTATTACGGTAATTATAGTAATTATGACTGCAGTAGCCATCATCACTCATTCCTTTTTCATAGCACAATAAAATAGCATAGTATTCCAAAATCCCCGAACGTCATGTACGTCATGACGCCCGTCGTCAGGCCAAAGCTCCTACGTCATGTATGTCATGACACCCGTACGCAGTGGGTTAATGCAGTATGTGGATAAAAAAAAATTGTATTGTCTTTGGTAGAACTAGTGATTTAATTTTATTTTTTTTATAAATATGTTATAATGACTTTTTTAATAAATAATCTTTTCTACCCTTTTAGATAAGATGTGAAAGGTAATAAGGAATTTTACAGGGATTTTTGTTGGATATGGTTATTAGGTAGGACTACATACCAATTTTTTTTTCTTATCCATTACAGGTAAAGCCATCCTTAGATGAAGCTTTTGTGATTCAGGAGCAAAATGTTGCTCTCAACTTCATTGGTGGCCGTGGAGCTCGCCCAGGTGTAACAAAAGAAAAGCGTATAAAATACGCTCGTGAAATTCTGCAGAAGGAAATGTTACCCCATGTGGGTGTATCAGACTTCTGCGAAACCAAGAAAGCCTATTTCTTGGGTTACATGGTTCACAGGCTGCTGCTGGCTGCTCTTGGTCGACGAGAACTGGACGATCGTGATCACTATGGAAACAAGAGGTTGGACTTGGCTGGACCGCTCATGGCATTGCTTTTCCGAGGGTGAGTGACCTTTAAAGCTGAAAGCTAATAATTCAAATAATAGTAGAATCTTTTAAAATATGTTGATATTTTCTTTGAGTTTGTATAAGGTCTTGTCATAACTAATACTCATTCCAGACTGTTCAAGAGTTTGATGAAAGAAGTTCGCATGCATGCACAAAAACTCCTGGACAAGGGTCAGGAATATGGTCTGGATGCTGCTGTTAAACCAAAACTTATCACTGATGGTCTGCGATATTCCCTCGCTACTGGCAACTGGGGCGACCAGAAGAAGGCCCATCAGGCTAGGGCTGGAGTATCTCAGGTAGGGATATATGTGGCTGTGTCACATACCATTATATGTTGTCTTATATTGTATCATATGATAGGGTACTACTATGATTGCCAAACTATATATTATGTAATTGACAATCCCTTGCATAGGTTGGACTTGGATAGTTAATGTTTTAAATAAAAATCAGGTTATTACTCTATAGAATTCTTTAGTATTTATTATTTATTTTTCACTTAACCAAGATTCTATTTTATTATCCAGGAATACATATAACTTTTTGATTCGACTCCTCAGGTGTTGAACCGGTTGACTTTTGCCTCAACCTTGTCACATTTACGACGTGTTAACTCTCCCATTGGACGAGATGGTAAATTGGCCAAGCCACGTCAGCTTCACAACTCTCTTTGGGGCATGATCTGTCCTGCCGAGACACCAGAGGGAGCTGCTGTCGGTCTTGTGAAGAACCTGGCTCTCATGTCATACATTTCTGTCGGATCGCAGCCTGCACCCATTCTTGAGTTCTTGGAGGAGTGGTCTATGGAGAATTTGGAGGAAATTGCTCCATCATCTATTTATGAGTATGTATATATAGTTGGCATTTATGTTTAAACCTTCATTGCTTGCTCTTTGCAAATTTTGCTATGTAACCAGATTACACCAGGTGTGTATACCTGGGTGGACTGCATTCTGGGGATGCAATTTGTAATGCTAGCTGCTGTGCCAGGTGCCTCCACCAACTGCCTGCCTATCTCTGGCTAGTTACATAACATTTTGCTTATATTTATTCCTTTATTTGTTTTGTTTGTGTAATGGTTATGGTTCATGATTTTGATTATGCTGTTAAGATTTATGATATAGCCATTTTAGTAACTATCATGTAAATTTAAGTGAGGTAGACCTACTAATTGACTTCTTGGTGATTTAGCCCTTGTGGAATCATCTATGTGTAAAAAAAGACAAACTAAAAAAAACAAAGCAAAAACCATATCAGAAAGTACATGTATAGATTCACTCCTGTTGTCAGTGAGTAATTGTAAACAGCAGACTTTCATTAATCAGATCACAATATTATTAAAAAGCAATTACTTTTCAGATACATTGGGGATTGGTTTAATGTAAAAATTTATTAATACTAGCATATATTTTCAGTGCAACAAAGATTTTTGTCAATGGATGCTGGGTTGGTATCCATCGTGACCCAGAACAGCTGATCATGACACTTCGTAAGCTCAGACGTCAGATGGATATCATTGTATCTGAGGTAAATCAAATTTTCTTTTTTTTTGAAGAGGGTATAATTATATATATTCATAATTATTATAGTAATATATAACCTTTTCCCATTGAAGTTGAATACTTTAATTACTCTCCTCACTCACTTCATGCAGCTTTGTGACTTGTGTAACTAACTTTACCATTAGTCATGGCTTATTAGGCATTTTTTTTTTCTTTTGCTAATACTGAAGTACTTCCTTCTAGGTGTGCATGGTCAGAGATATCCGTGACAAGGAGATCCGTATCTACACTGATGCTGGTCGTATCTGTCGTCCACTGTTGGTTGTGGAGAATGGTAAACTATTGTTGAAGAAGAGACACATTGATTTACTGAAGGAGAGAGAGTACAATAACTTCAGGTGAGTGGTTTTAATCATATATCAAATCTTGTTGTTAATGCTGATTTTACATGATATATGTTTAGGTAAAAGCTACAATGAGATAAAGGGATAGAGTAAATGGTTTAGAATTCTATTTTTTTGTCTCAGAAAATCACATTTGAATTACAAAGGACTCCATACATCTTCCTATGAAAATTACAAGATCTGTATTTTATAGAGTACTTGCTGAGTTACCAAGCTTATACAGAGTGTTTTTTCTTTTAGTTGGCAGGATCTGGTTGCCAGTGGTGTGGTGGAGTATATTGACTGCTCTGAGGAGGAGACCATCATGATTGCTATGTCTCTTGAGGACTTTGGTATAGAGGAGGAGAAGACCTATTGTAACACATACACTCACTGTGAGATTCATCCTGCTATGATCCTTGGAGTGTGTGCTTCCATTATTCCTTTCCCTGATCACAACCAGTCTCCTCGTAACACTTACCAGGTATGTGATGGGTAGCCTTTGTTTTACTGGGAGTAATAGGTACTTTCACCTGTTTTGAAGACACATGCGTTTACTTGAAAAATATTAAGTTGCTTGCCAGAAGATATTAGTTGTAGCAGTATGTAGCATACACATGTATTTCTCTTTTTGTATGTAGTTTCATTTTACCATCCTTTTTTGTTGTGTATTGCAGAGTGCTATGGGTAAGCAGGCTATGGGTGTCTATATTACCAACTTCCACGTACGGATGGACACTCTGGCCCACGTGTTGTTCTACCCTCAAAAGCCACTTGTGACTACACGGTCCATGGAATACCTTCGTTTCAGAGAACTGCCTGCAGGTGTGAAGAATTTAATGTTTTGTTTGTAATTGCATTATAATTTCGTCTTTAGTAGACAATTTATCTTTGTGCACAATGGGATAGAGGTATTGATTTAAAAGTACGAGAGTTTGTAATTTTGTTTTTTCACTATGACTAATATGTAAGAATTTTATATACTGGGGATTATACTTGATATATATTGGCAGAACTACATTACATAGACAAGATTTTCTGATACTGAGTATTATATTTTTTTTTGCAGGTATTAACTCCATTGTAGGAATTGCTTGCTACACTGGTTACAACCAAGAGGACTCTGTTATTATGAATTTGTCCACTGTGGAACGTGGCTTCTTCAGATCCTGTTTCTACCGATCCTATAAAGATTCAGAGACTAGACGCACTGGCATGCAGGAAGAAGTAAGTTGTTATTCACTTTTAATAGTTTTCTAGGTACATAGATTCAATCCTGATTAAGTTTGTACCATGATAGTAAGGTTGCAATCTGTATGGTTTGGAGAAAATGGATATTGGAATAGTTAACAGCTTGTATGTGTAGAAAACATGGAGAATATACAATTGACTGTAGGTTTCAAATATAAAGTTGTATCTGGCTTTATATACATAGCGTAATTAAGCTTTTGACCCTTCTGCTATGAGCATTTTTCATGAGGGTGAATCACTTTTGCACTACATTTTTTTGTTCAAAATACAAGCTAGTTAATCCATCAGTTATGTAACTAATGCCATCATACCAAAGGCTAATATAACATACATAGACTTTTATATTATATCAACTAATAGCAATAATGGCAATAATTGAAAATAATAGCAAACAAAACATCTCAAGATGCCCAGTCCAGGCTTGAACGTTTTAAATGTGGGCTGTCTCGGAAAGATTAAGGAGAAATTTACACTGCACTTACCTATCTGTTGTATGTAAAAAGAGTAGATCTTTATTTACTTATCTAATTATATAGTAATTTTAGCAGTGATGTAAATTCTGCACTTAATAGGTAGTTGTGAAATATGATTTTTAAGATACTTCATTGGTATGGCAATATTTCTATATTGTAATATGTTTTTCTTTATTACATGCAACATTTCTGTAATGTGATATGTTTTTCTTACATGCACTTTTCTTTTCTTTCAGTGTGTACGTACTGGTTGAATGGCTTGAATAAGTATTTTTGAAAATATGTTTGTAAACTTATTGGTGACTTCTATAGTGGAATATACAATTGTTACTAAATGATAAAGAAATCAGTTACCAAAGAATCAATATCTTTGAAATACATTATTTTATTTTTATTTTTTTACCTAAATAACATTTTCATTTTTGTAATGCATTAGATATTTGAAAAACCATCAAGAGAGACATGTCAGGGCATGAGGCACGCTATCTACGACAAACTGGACGATGACGGTATCATTTCTCCTGGAATGCGTGTGTCCGGTGATGACGTTATCATCGGCAAAACCATCACCCTCCCTGAAAACGAGGATGAGCTGGAAGGCCAGACTAGAAGGTTCTCCAAGAGAGATTCTAGTGTGTTCTTGAGAGGCTCAGAAACTGGTATTGTTGACCAAGTAAGTATGGTTTGAGGCCATGAGGGTTGGGAAGTATTCCCAGGGCTTTTGAATATCCTGTCATGAGCTTGGTTTGTAGATTTTTGTGTTGTGTTTTCAGTGTTTTAAGATAATTCCCTTGTTGATTAAAACATTTTTATATTGCTTGAAGTATAATTGCATTGTCTGATATCTGTGGTCTGTTTGATAAAGCTTTGGATTAATCTTGAACTGCTTTGTTTTTTCCAGGTGATGTTGACAGTAAATGTAGATGGAGATCGTTTCACTAAGATTCGTGTGCGATCTGTGAGAATTCCACAGATTGGAGACAAGTTTGCTTCACGTCACGGACAAAAGGGTACTTGTGGTATCCAGTACAGAATAGAGGTGAGGTTCTTTCACAGGATTACGTAATTTTTTAGAGTTGATTTTTCCATATTTTCCAGGCCAATATTGGTACTTGATGAGGACCATTCTTTAACCCTCTCTGGACGGGTGGTACACCACAGGTACCGCGCATTAAAGGCGGGTTCGCTGGCTGACATCATACGGCGTCGTTTATTTAACTGATTTAGGCCTATGCGTTCGAGAGCCCTGGCATTGTAACATGCAAGGCTGGAATGCCCCCGTCATGAGTGGGTTAACATAGAAAAAAACATTTAGAAGAAGTAGAAAAAAAGTAGACTATTCATAGACCTTTATAATAGGTAAAAGTAGTGCTATGTATACACATTGCAATCAAATGGAATATTAAGAGTTCTCTTGTTATTTCTTTTTTTGTGAATTGATAATATAAGAAATATTTCATATCCTCATTTCTTTCAATTTCAGGACATGCCTTTCACAGTGGAAGGCATCACCCCAGACATTATCATTAATCCTCACGCCATTCCGTCTCGTATGACAATTGGCCATTTAATTGAAGCTCTCCAAGGTAAGCTTGGAGCAAACAAAGGGGAAATTGGTGATGCTACTCCGTTTAACGATGCTGTGAATGTACAAAAGATCTCCAACCTGCTGCAGGAGTATGGCTATCACCTGAGAGGCAATGAGGTGGGTTTGATTTTTTTTTATCAGCTGAAAAACTACAATGCTGCTTTACAAAATTTTAAGTTTGTTATAATAGATAATTTGTTATGCATAGAAGGGTAAAACTAGACTACATTATATTGCTAATTTTGAAATGGGAAGGAATTTTGGTTTTTGGATGTTTGAAGCATACCATATAGTTTTTTTTTTCTGTTGGCAGTCTATTTCTATAGTTTTTAAGGTTGCATAAACAAAAATTGTTTTCAGGTAATGCACTGTGGACACACTGGCCGAAAGATGAATGCCCAGATCTTCTTGACTCCAACCTATTACCAGCGTCTTAAGCATATGGTGGACGACAAGATCCATTCACGTGCAAGAGGACCTGTGCAGATTCTGGTCAGGCAGCCTATGGAAGGTCGTGCAAGGTTTGTATTGCCATTAGCCATTGGTTTTCTGTTGCTTACTCCTCTGCTCAATGAAATAGAAGAGAGCAGGGATTTGTTGGACAAATTTGTAATCTCTTGTGTATTAGGGATAAACATCTGCTTCTAGGATAACTGAATACATGTTGAAGTTGTTTATCTTTGTTACTAACAGTCAGTTTACAGCCCTTGTGTAATGGTTAAACTTTCCCAACAGAGAGGGTGGTTTGCGTTTTGGCGAGATGGAACGTGATTGTCAGATTGCTCACGGCGCAGCTCAGTTCTTAAGGGAACGTCTGTTTGAAGTCAGTGATCCATATGCAGTACACGTGTGCAATCTGTGTGGCCTCATGTGTATTGCTAATCTTCGTAACAACACGTTTGAATGCAAAGGATGTCGCAACAAAACTCAGGTATAGTATTTGGGGATTCTTTAGTAGAAACATGAACTTTTCTGAAGAGAATTATATTGGCTAGGCATATTTATTTATTTTTTCCCTTTCAGAGTTGATTGCTCATTGACTTTTTTTTTTTCAGATCTCTCAAGTTCGGTTACCATATGCTTGTAAGCTGTTGTTCCAAGAACTAATGGCTATGAACATTGCTCCGAGGATGATGGTGCTGAAATAAGCTACCTAATATTAAAGGGTAGTGGTATTCTCTGCTATGTGATGTGGAAATCACAATTATAGACTGTGGAAGATTTTTTCCTTTTATTTTACTTGCTTAAAAAAACAAACATATATCAGCATTACCGTAGATATTACATGCTCATTCTTTTTGTAGCCAATAAATTTATGAATGTGATTTTCATAAGCTGTTGTAAGAAAAGTTTTAAGCGTACCATGGGATTAATCTTATATTTATTTTGAATAAAGTTCTTATAATATAGAGCATTTTAGTTACAATCCTTTATCGTGAGAGATACTGGTTACCCTTCCAGTCTGTATATACTCATTAATTACTGTAAAATCAATTTTGTTTAACAGAATCGCACCATGTAATCTTGGTAGGTAGACGATTGGTAATCAAATACGACAGTTAAGTTAAGCACAAAGTTAGCAACATGGATACAGCGAGACACATATATAAGTAACCATTGGAAAAGCAGTGAAGGGAAACCAGTAAAAAATGTAAGCCATGTCTACACGGCGGACAATGCCCGCATGGGTTACGAATAGTGTTTTATTTAACTCATTAGGAAAATGGATGACGGCCATGCGCAAAGATGACATTAGACGTGGGGACCGCGGTCAAACCATCAAAGTACACGGTGTTTTGTGTTGACAAAACACTTCCCTGTTGTGACCACAACCTTTCGCCCAGGAACTGCTAAAGATGCTAGGTATATATTGTACGGCAATGTACGCCCAACGACTGGTTCCCGCTCAGGCTCTGCCCTCTCGTATACGGCCTACAGCATTTACGTACCTTCAAAGTACGCCTTGAAAAAATAAATCTAAGTACCAGAATATAAAAAATAAAATAAAATATATACATTGTTATGACTAGGGGTAACCGTAAACATTAGCAACTATAGTCGGACTTATTGTGTGATTTTAGGAAAGATAGATGTTATAGTACCAATAAAACAGGAAATATAATCAATACGCAGATGAATAGTATAAACCACTTCATTCATTTACCATCACCACTATCTCCGAAAATATAATGTGTAACTACAAAGAAAATATATGAAATAACCGGTGTTCCATTAAGATTTAATCTGCTAATACTATATTATATTAATATATACACTGATAGACACATTTCAAATAGACAGTGAACCCCTCTTTATGAAGTTTAAATGCTAAAACATGAAAAACCAATAAATGAATGAGGGAGAGTTATACGTACGTGACTACCACACAAGGATTATACACAAGGGTTATACACTAGTAGGAGAAGGTTCAGGTGCTACCCCCTGATGAATCCAAATCCCCGAACCCATGAGACAGTGAACACAGTGAAGTAGCATTGAAGTTATTTGCTATGTTTGTATATAGTAACATCAAATAGCGCTTTGGTTATCTTAGTTATTATTCATATCTTTAATGAATGACACTCTTAGCATCCCCCCCCCTTAGAAAAAGTTTGATTAGGTGAGCAAACTACATATCTCTAGAGAGTGTCAGCAACTGTTATCTTTTCCTTTTATATGACGAACCTCTATCATATTTCTACATGCCAAGGCCCATCTCAACAATCTCTGATTTTTATTTCTAATTTTTTGTACAAATTGAAGCGGGCTGTGGTCAGAATACACAAGAACTTTATAAGGGGAACCATCAACATACACTTCAGACTTCTCTAAAGCCGACAGTAAGGCTAAAGCTTCTTTTTCTACCGTTGCAGAGCTACGTTGATAAGTTTTCAATTTAGCCCAACATCAGAGGAGTCCGTTTCTATTATAAATTGTTTTCCAAAGTCTGGTAACTGCAACACAGGTTCTGCTAACATGAGCTTCATTCTCTCAAATGCAGCCTGACACTCTGTCGTCCAGGCAAATTTCTTCTTCGGACTCACTAAATCGATAAGCGGGGCGGAGATTTCAGCAAAATTCTTACAAAAACGTCTATAGAATCCCGCCATACCTAGGAATCTGTGAAGTGCCTTACGATTGCTCGGAGGGGTAAGCTTTGCTAAAGCTTCGACTTCGCGTCGACTGGGGCTACTCTGCCTCGCCCGAGAGTGGCCAAGGACGACGAGTGTAGCATGGCCAAACTCGCTTTTCAGAAGATTTACAATGAAACTATTTCAGCAACCGTCTGCACAAAGCGCGAAGGCTTTCTAGATGTTCCTGCCAAGTCATACTAGTAATCACGAGGTCATCTAGATAAGCAGATACACCTACCAGCCCAGATATCACAATATTCGTAGCCCTTTGAAAAACTCCTGGGCCACTTCGGAGACCAAAAGGAAGTACCTTGTAGTGCCGTAGTCCGTCGGGAGTGACGAAAGCAGCAATTTTCTTGGTGTTCTCACCGAGTCTTATTTGGTAATAACCTTTTAACAAGTCCAATTTCGTCACGTACTTAGCTTGACCAACACTGTCAATAATGTCATCGATACTGGGTAGTGGCACAGCGGCGGCTCGACACACATCGTTGACTCGTCTGTAGTCTGTACACATCCTCAAGGAGCCATCAGATTTTGGCACCGGCACCCATTCCTGTCATCGACGAACCATTCAGTTAAGGTAATTTATACAACAGATTGTGTCGGTCCCCTCCCATAAAAAGTCGTAACGGTAATCAGTTCTTCTACTCAACAATAAAACGGTAGCTGCATACTACTAGATACCCCGAACGGCTATAATCCATGCGAAGAATTACTTCTAAAAATGTTATAAAAGCACTATGTAAATTTCTTCACTAGGTATGGTATACCTCGTGTAGTACAATGGCGCGTCCAGGGTCTACCAACTTTACTTCCTCCCTCTTTCAGCAGGTAATGAAAAGTCTTGAGGCATCAAGCAATACTTATCTTCTGCTTATCATCCGCAGTCCCAGGGTTGCCCTTGAACGCTTCCACCAGACCTTGAAGGCTATGCTTAAGAAGTTTTGTATGAAAGTCTGGTAAAGAAAAAAAAATTGGATGAGGGAGTTCCATTTAATGTGTTTGCCATAAGGGAAAGTACATCAGGACACTCTTGGTTTTAGTCCATTCAGTTTGGTTTATGGAACGAGGTAAGAAGCGACCTTTGTTCGTGTTTTAAAGGAGAAAGTTGGATTTGGTGATAAAACAAAGTATCATCTGCCATTGTATGTGGATCAGATTTAATGCTAGATTGAAATGCTTGTTAATGAAATTCGCTTCAACGAGAATTTCCTGCGCGATGCACATACACTCCACCCCAATTGAAAAATGAAAACTGAATACGTTAAGAAATGTGAAAATAGGGAGTTTTAATCTCTGGAGATAAAGTATTATTGTTTACTTACTTCATCCCTTTGTATAAGAACCCATTGCAGTCTAAATTTGAAGGTCCATTTGTTATTCTTAAGAAACACACGAAAGTGATCCTGAACACGTCATATCTACCCCAGAAAACGTAAATACCAAATTTGGTTCATGTAATTATAGACTAAAACCCTACCCATTACTAGACCTGAAGAGAACCTATCAAGGCTGTAGATCAGAGGCGGACTAGCTGTGTGTTTAGTGTAATGGAGTGGAAATACTTTGGTGTTTTAGTGAACATGATTTCTTCCATTGATGTCCCTCATTAAGGCTTAACATATTCTGACATCTTAGACTGATCCATCTTCTAAACTGTCGCATTTATCTCAGCAGCAGCGAGTGACATGGAAAGAAGGTCCTCTCATGAGTTCCCGAACTAGCTTTTTCAAGAGTGTTCCAGGGCCGTGCAGGACTGATGGAGCACGAGGTAACTTTCGCTGCGCGAATGTCAAGGCCATTAAGCAGTTAGGGGCGGCCATACCGAGTCAGTCAGCTAAGAGGAGGGTCCTTGCAGAGGAAGTGAACTATCTACTGGAGCACGACCTCAGCAGAATCGAGCGACAGCGGTAATGGGCGTCCCCCTGTGTCGCTGGTGCCAAAATCTGATGGCTCCTTGAGGATGTGTACAGACTACAGACGAGTGGAACGATGGGTGTCAAGCCGCGACCCGGCTGTGCCGTGCAAATTCCGTATCGATGACATTGGATTGACAGTGTTGGTCAAAGCTAAGTTTTTAATGTGACGAAATTGGACTTATTAAAAGGTTATTACCAAATAAGGACTCGGTGAAAACACCTAAGGAAAATTACTGCTTTCGTCGCCCCAACTCCCGACGGACTGTGGCACTACAAGGTACTTCTTTTTGGTCTCCGAAGCCTGCCTCCAGAGTTTTTCAAAGGGCTATGAATATCCCACCCCCTGATAGCTGGGCTGGTAGGTGTATCTTGCTTATCTTAGATGACCTCGTGATTACTAGGTATGACTGGCAGGAACATTTAGAAAGCCTTAATTCGTGCTTTGTGCAGACGGTTTGCTGATAGTACAGTTTCACTGTACAACTCTTCCGAAAAGTGTAGTTTGGCCATTGCTACACTCGGTCTTCCCTTGGCCACACTGCCGGGCGAGGCCAAACGTAGCCCCCAGTCGACGGCTAAGGTCGAAGCTTTAGCATAAGCTTCCCCTCTCCTGAGCAATCGTAAGGCCCTTCGCAGATTCCCAGGCGTGGCGGTAGTCTATAGTTACTCGTTTTTTGGGCAAGAATTTTGCTGGAAATCCCCTTCCGCCCCATCTTACCGATTTAGTATGCCTAATGAGGAAATTTTGCATGCGGACGGAACAGAGTGTCAGGCTGACATTTGAGAGAATTAAGCCTATGTTATCAGCAGAAACCTGTGTTGCAGATTACCAGACTTAGGAAAACAATTTATAATAGAAACGGAAATCTCTCTGATGTTGGTTCATGGTGCAGTGTTACTTTCATCCATGGATCTGACGGTGTTCTGCACCCGGATGTGTTACCAAGTGCTGAATTGAAACCTCATCAAACGACAGCTTATGCAACGGTAGAAAAAGAAGCTTTAGCATTACTGTCGGCTTTAGAGAAGTTTGAAGTGTTTGTTGTTGGTTCCCCTTATAAAGTTCTTGTGTTTGTCTGTTATCACAACCGCTTTCAGTTTTGTACGAGAAAATGAGGAAATAAAACAGAACAGAGGTTGTTGTTGAGATGGGTCCTAATTAAAAATACGTATTAGCATTGCAGAAATATGCGCCATATAGAGGATTCGTCATATAAAAAGGCCGAAAGATAACATAGTTGCCTGACACATCTATCGCTAGAGAGATGTAAAGTTTTGCTCACTTGATCCAAACTTTTTTCTAAGGGGGGGTATGTTAGGATGTGTCCATTCATTAAAATTATTATAATAATTAATATAACACAAGTATACACACAATACCGTATGTTTAATGTTGCTTTGATACAAACATATACTAGTAACTTCAAAGCTACTTACTTTACGGTGTTCACTGTTTCATGGGTTCGGGGGGATTTGGATTCGCCAGGGGGTAGCACCTGAACTTTCCATCCCCTTCTACCTAGTCAGCGCACTAACCCTTGTGATGGTAGTCACGTATTATATCTCTAATATAAACTCTCCTCATCCATTTTATTTCATATATTTCATATTATTTGTTTTAGCATTTGAGTTTGTTTTTTTTTCATAATGAGAGGTTCAATGGTATATTTGAAATGTGTCTATCAGTGCAATAATTAATATAATAATATTAGAGTATTAGATGACTAATTACTTAAATGTTGTAACACCGGTTATTTCATATCTTTTCTTTCTAATTATACATATATCTTCGGAAAAATAATGGTGATGTAACTGAATAAAGTCTTTGTTATAGTATTCATCTGGCTTGTATTGATTATATTTCCTGTTTTATTGGTACTGAAAGATGATATATCTTTAATTAAATCTTATTTAATATTTTTTTTTTAGCACAATGAGTCGACTGAAAGTTGATAATGTTTACGGCTACCCCTAGGGTCTCGTAAACATATATATATATATATATATATATATATATATATATATATATATATATATATATATATATATATATATGCTACTAAAGATCCGCGCCATAAAAACAACTATTAAACATGTCCGTGTTTGGCCCTCTGGTGGTTGGGATAAAAAGTATATTTATGACGTCACCTATATCACGTTCCAGGTTATTGTATTCTAGTGTCTTCTGCTGGGTCAAGGCCTGCCCGGTTGACCCTTTGGTATGGATCGTCTGCACGTATTTTTCACAATTAATAACATATATAATACAATATATAAATATATATCATCGGGAAAAACTCCTTATATGGTTTTCATATCATGTTTCTTCTGAAAGGTAGGCCTAATTTGTTATCTGGTATAAATACCGAAGTCTGAACAA
>NW_028234429.1:33727072-33729835 GCF_977035675.1 Penaeus japonicus | reverse complement strand
TATATGAGGCTCGACGTATCACTTCATCTTGTCACGTTTATCGTCTTTTTTTTTCATTTCATTTCATCGACGAATTTGTTGTCATACCAATGCATCACGGAGCCATTGAGGTGTATCAACAACCATTGCACTGTGCTTCCACCTTGACCTCAGAGTAATACGGACAAGAACACTGATAAGATATTGTTTTAAAAATGCAAAAATAAAATATAAAAAAAAGAGAAAGAAGCATTTGCTTAGAGTTCCACGGCGGTTTGTGCGTTCTGGCCCCTGAGCACAAAGGCTACATCACTTACACATGGAAATGAGCGACACAGCCCCCCCCTCCCCCCCTTCCCGAATGCTGTCTAGCGACGATTATGTCACTTGGTCATGATATGGATTGAAGGCTGGTCGTATTATTATTATTGAAGGCTGGTCGTATGAAGGCTGGTCGTATTACAAATTGAAGGCTGGTCGTATTATCCGTTTTTCCCCCACCCCCTTTCTCTCTCTCTCGCTCTTACTCTCTCTCGCTCTTACTCTCTCTCTTTCTCTCTCTCTCTCCTCTTCTCTATTGCCGCCCGGGCCAGGCGTCGAGAGAAGCATCGCAAGAAAGCAAGAACACGGAAGAATGAGGGTCGTGCTGGGGCAGAGATTGGTTGTCATTCTGGTGAATGCGATGTTCCTTTCTGCTTTTACGTGTGACTTCTTTTCTTCCATCTTACTTAACGCTCCTTTGAGTGGCACTTACACATGTTGAAAGCGTTTTTTTCTCTCTTTTTTATTATTTACGCCAAAAATACCAAACATTATTTAAGGAAGAGAATAGAGTTCCAAAGGTAGGTTTGCGAACTATATATTCACATTCGTTATATTGGGAGAGTGACCTTAATTAAGTGGCCGAAATCACCTTTTTGGTTTATGAAGACATCTAAGGCAAAATTAAGACATTAAATCAAGGCAATGTCGTTTTGGATTATTTGCTTTATTTATTTTTTTTTTTTTTTTTTGGTATTGGATAACATCGAGTGTCTTTATAAAGCGATTGGGGGGGAAATCGGAAATGAAAATAAATAAGATTTGCTTTGGGATGCTTTATATGGCACGTGAAAAGGATGTTTATGTATGTGTATTTTCTTGTTAAGTTGCCAAATGAAAAGAGTTAAGCAACTAAAGTACGGTCTCTCATTCAACATATATATATATATATATATATATATATATATATATATATATATATATATAATATATATATATATATATATATATATATATATATATATATATATATATATGTATATGTATTGTGAGGTTCTTTTTTTTTTTTTAATCTTTGTGTGTGTATGTATGTATATATATATATATATATATATATATATATATATATATATATATATATATATATATATATATGTATATATATTCATAATTACTGTAGTTTGTGTTTCCATGACTTCTTTCTTAGATAACTTATTTCCTGAAATATAAATACCGTGTAATAAATACTGTATTTATTTTCCTAAAAATGCAATGGCATCTTACATTTACCGGAATTCCTTTTTCTGTTAAGTGGAGCATAATAGAATACACTTTTTTATTAATGAGCTTCAGGGAATGAAGCGGAGACGCGCCCATCCTTCATTGTGTGGAAAGCAATTGAGATATATACTTTTATGTTTCCTTTTCTCGGCCTCTCATTACCAGACGCCCTCCCAGCATCCCTGAGGAGAAGGACAAGTGATTAAGGAGAAGGAGAAGCGGGGGGGGGGGGGCGCAGCCAGACGCTTCTTCGTGTTGGGGTTCGTTCATGTCTCGCTCCCAAGAGATAAATAAATTTTATTTTGAGCTCCCTGTGCAGATTCCTTCAGGGGAAAGGATGATATAATTCTTTATTCTCTGCCCCCCCCCCCCCTTCACTATCTCCCTCTCCCTACTTTCCTCCCATTCTTTCTCTCCCTCTCCTGCTCTCTCTCATCCGCCCACTAAATCTACAAACCGAACCAACAAGGAACTTTCTCATTCCAAGCCTCGCTGTCAGTTACCAGAACCCTCACCCTCCACGACGGCGACTGACAGCTGATCGCCGGGGAACAACGGGGACTTTTTCTTGTTAGATGAAATGCTCGGAATCAACCTTGGGATCACGCGGAGTGGAAGCGGAGACCAAGGTAGGGAGTTGGTCAGTCAGGAAATATGTGTTGGTTTGGGCGTGTCGTCTTCTCTGGCTTAGTCTTTATATTATCGATACGATGACATGAGCCCCCCGCCCCCCTCTCTTCCTCTACTTCCTCTTCTTTTTCCCCTTTCCTCCAATCCTCCACCGCTGTCTCTCTTTTCTTATTTTCGTTATATTTACCGTCTCTTCATTTCTTGTTTGTTATTCCCATGTAGTCCTTTCTCCTAAACATTCAATATATAACATATAAGTACCGAATATTGATGATTACTAGCCTGTATGTGTTTGTCAGCTTTTTATATATGAAGAGCAGGTATCATACACAAACACAGTCCACGCCTCAGGAAACACATTATTTCAAACACACGCATGAGACCAAACCCGAATGCTCTAGCAATCGAAGATCAAATTTTACTAAATTTTACTGCCAATTTTTTTTTACATTATTGAAGACCGCAGCTTCCACTGCACTCCTGCTTCAACCCCTCCCATTTTGAATGATAGTTTGCTTTTATTACATAAACGTTGAATTGTTATGAAAAATTTATACAAAAACAGATATTCCTTACGTAAAATGAACCTATTTTATATATACACTGTTACTA
>NW_028234429.1:33719572-33724572 GCF_977035675.1 Penaeus japonicus | reverse complement strand
ACACTTTTTGGCACTACAAAATAAGAAATGTAAAGAAAAATGAGATATGATTTACATCTCGATGCGTTCTAGCACCGACGCCACATATCCCATGACGGAAGGGACTCAACATGATTCGTCCTGTCGTTAAACCCACACGACTGTTAGCAAGTTTGAAATTATATATATATATATATATATATATATATATATATATATATATATATATATATATATATATGTAATATAATATATATATATATATATGTTTGAAATTGCATGACGAGGTTTCGAGCCAACGGTACATTCCCTCAACGTCGTTAAGCGAGAGATTGCTAATAGTTCGCAGAGAAACTCATGCCATTAATTCGAGAAGTTAGTGAACGGTTGTTATTGATAATGTAGACAGTATCATGTTTGGTAGAGGTGTTTCGTATTGTTTCGTCTTTTCAGTGATGCTTTTCATCGACTGGTGAGTTGTTTCTCTCTTTCTATTTCAGGAATTATGAATAGATAAAAATATATAGAAATAACACCTTGTCTCCCTAGAAAACACTGGTGATGGTAAAGACTGGTTTTGACAAAAGGAAATAAAAGTCACGCGACAATTTCCGACATCTTAGAGTAAAATTAAAAATAAACATGAAACAGATTGATCTCACAGAAAACGAGCGCACCTACGTTTTGTATGAAGGATACGTTACATTCTCTAGTTCATTGAGGTAATATAGTGGTAGTAGTAATGAAGTCAGGATTATATCAGACAGTGTTACATGTTCGTATAATAACAGGCGAAGTTTCGGATTCGTCGAATTACCGAGACTAGGATCCTGGCACTAGGATGCTTTGACACTGGCACTAGGCCTTGCGTGGGAGTCGATCGCATCCCGACACACCTGCCCTTTAGGTCGAGGAACTCGCAATGTGCTGGCGGGATACGGATTTTTTTTCTGACAAATTATTATGCTTGTTTGTTTTAATTATATTTGCAAACCATGCTTAATTACTATACCACGTGTCAGCTGGGATGTGAAAAAAACTGTCATCATTTAAACCATACTCTACAATCTATAATTAGCAGAATTATTTTAATATGAAACACTTTCAGCGTCAATAGATGTGCAAATCTTACCTTCTAGCTTTGTTCCTTCAAAGTGCCTCCAGTGGAGTGGGTCGGTAATGTACTGATTAACTGTTATTTCTGTCTCAAATTTCTCCTTCGAAGATTAACATTGCACAAGGTTCCCCTGATGCAAGCTATAGCAGTGCTTGCAAAGGCGGGAATGCACCTGCATTTATCTTGCTCTTCTTGACACCCCATGCGCGCGCGCTTGTGTGTGTGTGTGTGTGTGTGTGTGTCTGTGTGTGCGTGTGTGTGTGTTGATTGATCAGACTTCCTGTGATGCTGCGCTGAGTGCTTAATACAATACACTACGACTGTGCGTTTCCCGCACAGTCGTAGTGCATGCTGACTCCTCTTCCTTGAGGCGTTGGAAATGGTTCGAGTGTCCCGGCACGAGGAGCGTTATACTCGCAGAGGAAGGATAAAGATAGAAGAGAACCCTAAAGAGAAATATTTATTTGCGAGATACAGATTTCCACATATGGGCAACACGACAGTTGCTAGCGTCACTAAAGTTTCATGTAAACGAGCAGATTATCATTTATTGTAAAGTATTTATGAAGCTCCCTGTTCACACTGAATAGTAATCCTGATTCAATATTTTATTTTTGATTTAGAATTCGTGACTCAAATGTTTTGTCACATAATATATTTTTCCAAGGACAGTAGTTGCTTTATTTTCTTCAAGTACAGAATCCGTAAAGAAAAATCACAACATATTCAGTATCATTATGCTGGAGGGAACTCGGGAATCGATCCTGAATTACTTAGAACAAACAGAAAGAGAGAAAGATGAAGCAGAATTTATAGACATACATATATAAGATACAATAAATCACAGAGTCTATTTTGCTCAAGCACATTGAAGCAGGTACGTAATACATCAGGAGTGTCACGTGTTCACTGTGCATCGTCGTTATCATGGAAATTACAACGATTTGTATCAAATAATACCATTGATTAGAAGTCATAATAAAGTTGATTAGAAGTCATAATAAAGGAAACGCGCTGACTTCATGGCGGAAGAATTGATTGATCAGTATTGATTCCTTTAGCTGATTAATCTACATCAACTCTACCAAGATCGGATGGAGTACATTGCCAGTAAACGAACGCCCAGTGATTGATTCCTTCCGCCTCAGGTCCTTCCTCCTCGTGGGATGTCTCGGGATGTCAAGTGGCGGTTGTGACGATGGAAACCCTTCCTAAGGTCGCCTCTCGTCACTTTGTTTGATTCTCTGTGTTCGTTCTCGCTTTCGAGTGAGAATCCTATTTCTGTCAGTGTTCAGTTCCTAATAATATGATATCAAAATGTGAGTTCCACGAATCCGTGCAATGATCGTTCTCGTTCTTAAACATATCTCAGGCCTTATGATTTACATTCATATTTACCTCTGTCTATATATACATCCACACTGCCTTTTCCCTCTTCATGCCATGGGCGATGCCAGACAATATGCAATTTGTTTTGGAAATGAATTCGGTGTCTCTTGCCGAGTGTACGAGTGTACGAGCCTCCGTACTAGTAACTCCAGAGATCCATTTCAACGAACCATATTTCAGCATCGGAATGTGCAGAGTTAGTATTGTGTCTTCTCTTCTTATTGTTTCAAACATAAAGAAAACTCCTGATAAAGAAGATAACATCGTCCTTCTTGTATTCTATACTATTGAAAGACCAGTGTAATAACAACGCACTGCCCCGCCGACCTAAATGACAGACTGGCAATAAACTGCGTGCACAGTGCACTCTGCAGAATGGCTTTCCCTGCCACTCGTTATGTGTGGTGGATGAGCAAGAGTGAATCTGACATCAGCCGCGTCCATTTTTCACATCTAGTTTGCTGGCGGTTCACTGAGTTTCCGGCCGTGGGATTCGCTGCCAGTGAGGAAAGGAAGAGCACAGGGCCTGGCAGACATTTTCTGGAAGTTAGTTTTCCCTTTGTGTTTGATCTCGGGATGAGAATCTGAGCGTGCAGCCGGGAAAACATCATTCATTTCTGATATTCAGCGCTGCTCTCACACACACACACAAACAGTTCGCTTACACAAATATGTGTTGTCCCAGATAAAAATGTTGCAATTGCATATAGGCCAACCTAATCTATTTAGATGATCATTGATATTAATAAATAAATTTAGTATTTAAGTTTAATTTGCATACTCCTGCATGTGAATGCGTGCGCGTTTTTTTTTTTTTTTTTTTTTTTTATCAGTGTATCTACCTATTTATCTATCAGCCTACCTATGTAATATCTGTTAGTCAGTCAGTATATATACCTTATTTATTTATAAATCTACTGATTTTTCTATCCATCTTTATAACCGTTTGCAAAGATGCCGAGTGCTTGTGGGTCACTGGTTGCCATTATCTTTATTAGGCTGCTTTACTGTGTTGGTTTCTCTGTTGTCTGTCTGCCCTCTATCTCTTTGGTTATATATATATATATATATATATATATATATATATATATATATATATATATATATATATATATATATATTATATACATATATACATTATATATATATATATATATATATATATATATATATATATATATATATATATTTATATGTGTTGTGTGTGTGTGTATATATATATACATATATATATGTATATATATATATATATATGTATATATATATACATATATGTATATTTATTTATATATATATGTATATATATATATATATATATATATATATATATATCATCATCATCATGACCTCAGCCGGTTAGGCCGTTGGTGCACCCATGTCTTGGCATCCTTCCTCCATTTCCTCCTATTGAGACTGTGGTGACAAGCTCTCTGAATGTTAAGAGATGTCCACTCCTTTATGTCGTCTTGCCATGTTCTTATTGGCCTACCTTGTTGGCGTGTTCCCTCACAGTAGTCTTGTATGAGAAACTTTGTTGTTTTATTTCTCCTGACCTGGTGTCCAAAGAACTGAAGTTTGCGTTTGGCGATAGTGCGCATGAATGGTTCTGGCCTGTCCTTTTCTGTGGTAAAATGTTCTATTATCTTATTCCAGACATAGCCATTTGTTCGCCTCTCTCTCCATGTTATTCCTAGTAACCTTCTGTAACACTTCATTTCAAAAGCTTCCACCTTTTTCCAGATCTTATCAGTTATTGTCCAACTCTCGCATCCATACATTAAAATGCTTTTTACCATCGAGTTTAGTAGTTTAATTTTTGATTTCATGCTAATACTTCTCATTTTCCAAATAGATTCCAATCTAGCTAAAGCACTTGTTGCCATTCCTACACGATGTTTAACTTCAATTTCGCTGGTTCCATTTTCTGTTAATGTTGCACCTAGATATTTGAATTCTGACACATGTTCAAGTTGTTCTCCCCTAACATAGACCAGTACGTTTCGATTGATGTTCCTCCCACTGACCATTATTTTACTTTTTTCTGCACTAATTTCCATTCCATACCTGTGTGATGTTTCATCCAGTCGTCTTGTTATTTCTGCTAATTCTTCCGCATCTTCCGCTATCAAGTCTATGTCATCAGCAAACCGTAAGTTGTTAACTACACGTCCTGTACACTTTATGCCTCCTGAAAAATTTTCAAGGGCATCTTGCATTATTCTTTCCAAAAACAAATTGAAAAGTGTCGGAGACAGAATGCATCCTTGTCTAACGCCCACTGTACTTTCGAACCATTCGCTGTAGTTGTTACCTACCATAACTGTTGTTTTCGCATTCTCATATAATTCTTGGATAAGCCTAGTCATACCCTGGTTGATGTTATACTTGGCCATTGTATGCCATAGCGCTTCGTGCCATACCCTATCGAATGCTTTTTTAAAGTCAATAAAGTTGTGGAAAACATTCTTCTGATGATTTCTCTGACTTTCACAAAGGAGCCTTAAATTAAGAATTT
>NW_028234429.1:33694572-33697072 GCF_977035675.1 Penaeus japonicus | reverse complement strand
ACAACAACAAAAAAACTCGGAGGTCGAGGACAAATTGACAGGAATGATCACATCACAGAGATTAGTTTTACCACATTTATGGCGAGGTTTAGCGGGGAAAATATCCCCGAGCAAAGGACTAAAGACGATGTCATGCATGCAGGAAAAAACCTTGAGTAGATTTTATTCCTGTTACAAAAATGATGGAAAAGTAAGATCTATTCCTATGGTTTGTGTCTCGGGAAGCTATGGTCTTTGTCAGGGATATGTGCCAAGATATTCTTTAATTAATCGCCAGTTATGGTTGGCTGGTGTCACGCAGGACAGAGGATACAGGTATGTGATGTATTTTATTTCTGACCTTATATTATGCTGCATACATATTGAAGAAATTGTATGGTAATACACCAGTCTGGAAAGTACATCAGTTTCATTACTAATGCATCTGATCTAGCTTACAATTATTGTCAAATACAGTTGATGCTGAAGTTATGAAATTGTTAAATTATTCTGAATGCATTTTTTGATTATCAAGTTCTTATGTAATTTAAAATTTAGAGTAGTTAATAAGGATGTATTTAAACTCAAGAATCTTTATCAAGAGATCATTTAGAACTTAGACTTACTTAGAGTTGCATTTAGGGATCTCTCCGGCTTGTCACACCTTTCATGAATGTGATACGTTCTGGATACCTGCCCTTACAATAGCAATTCTTCATCACACCCGTTATTTTGGCAAAAAGTACAGTACTTTCTAGTCTGATCAGTACATTATCTGTATGGGTTTGTGTGTGAAAGAAGCAATGTATTTGTTTATTTATAAAGCATTTAACATTAATCCAATGACACTGTGTTTATAGTGTTGTTAATTATGTGTAGTAAGTAATTATATTAAAGAATGGCATTAATCTATAACAAAACCTATATACTTGGATTGCATCAGAAAATAAGGTTGATCGAACAAAAAAAAAATTATCAAGGAAAAAATATAATTATTCATTAAACTGTTTAGTTTCTCAAACATATTCAAGTATGGATTGTTGACTCAATTTTTATGCGATATCTCTATGTTCCAGATTTTCCCAAATGTTCATTCTTAGCACGAGTGCTTTTGAAAGAGGATTATGGATAACTTCTCTCTAAAGAGAGAAGTCATTAGAGCAGCTGCCAGATGATTTATATACACCGACCGACCCTTAAGAGTGGAATCATTGAAGACGAGACTGAAGATTAGAAAATCTGCCAGAAATTATTTACTTGAATTATAGAAATGGATTAATTGTCCAAAAATGAAAACGGCACCCATCACTTGCAAGCATGACATTAGACTAATATGAACGTAATCTTGAAGAATGAATCTAAATCGTTATTTTATAATTGGTGAAAATAGATACTTATATGTGTGAAATGATAAGTATTCTAAAACAGCTTGCACAAGTATTCATGAAGCTTTTTTATGCTTGTCAAGTTTCAAATAAGTTTTCATGTAGTTACTTAACCCCCTTTCACCAACCCAGCAAAACCTAGCAATTGAAAGCCACTCTCATGCAGAAACCTGTAACTTTACTCAACAGAGTGACATAGCCCGTGTTACTAGTTAATTAAAATATAACACAGTTTGAACAAAAACTTTATTCGAAGGGATTATCTGCATGTATATACACAATATACGCGTTGTATTTTCCATGATTCAAAATGAATGACAGGTGCAAGAAAGGGTTAAGTTAGTTAAAAGCTTTATTCATTTATAAGTCCATTACCCATTGTATATGAAATAGTGAAATTCTAACAATGTGTGTGTGCAACTAGATTTTTGCTTTCATCAAAGTAATGTGATTAACTCACAGTTAAGATTTTTTTTTTATTCAATTAGGATATGCATGGGCAGGTGTTTAGAGTTTGGTTGACATATGTAAATATCTAAATATCATTAGCCAGAGTTAATCCTCCTACAAAGGTTGTTAATGATATTCCAAGTCAGGTGAAAATATTTTGAAACAAGTGAATAGAACTTATAGTATGATATTTAGAGAGTTTCTGCTCATGTTACCAAAGAGAAGTTTGTGATTTTACATTAAGTATGCTTTTTAAGAATGGGACTTTTTATTACCTTTTTGATGCTTTCTTAGTATTGGATTAAATTGTTAGTCATTCTCCATTATTTTTGGTAACTATCCAAACATGTAATCTGCTCCAATAAGGAAGTTGGAAAAACACGACTTTAGTGAAAGTTGTACAATAAAGAAGAGAGCAGTCATGAATGTATGTTAAATCTATATCAAATCTGTATTTTTTTTTCCAAATGATAATACAGTGATTGCCACATTTTATATATCTCCAGTAATATGTGGAATTCAACTGTTAATGTTGCTTTCTTACATGAAGACAAAGAAACAAAACAAAGTTGGCACAGTGTATCAACTTTTATCTCTTCAAAATATTGCATTAAAAATGTGTAAATATCTGTATGTGTGTGTGTGCCCGTGTGTGTGCGTGCGAGCATCCTGCGTGCATGTGCGTG
>NW_028234429.1:33677072-33679572 GCF_977035675.1 Penaeus japonicus | reverse complement strand
AGCATAGTACATTTATCAATATCATGCATAAAAAGTCACAATCTAGCCAAGACACCATAACAAGCAAACGGCACGAAGGCGCGCTCATGACACCCACCTCATTAGGTCGCCGCAAACAAGGCAAACAGAGCCAGCTCACGCCACCCTCGTCGCCACTGATCCGTGGCGCCGTTTTGTCAAGTCACCACAACCGCCCTCGCGCCCGCTCGCCCGCCACAAGGTTTGGACAAATATTCATGACCATTACGGAATGTTAAGAAACTTCCGTCACAAGTCACACGTCACGAGGGAAAGTCGGATGACGCGCTCAAAAAATACTTTGACACATGATAGGTTGTGATGATGCTTCGTAGACCTTTGGCTGGTAATTTCACTCGATCGAGGTGTGGTTTCGCTTTGCGCTGGGCGATTTGGAACTACGTGCACATGCATGTGTAATTACATGCATTTACACCTATACATGGTACACATACATATATGCGCACGCACCTACAAATACGCACACACAAATACGCACACACACACACATACACACACACACACACACACACACACACACACACACACACACACACACACACACACACACACACACACACACACACACACACACATACACAAACACACACACACATACACACAGACACGCACACACACACACAAAACATACACACACACGTATCAAATAACCAAACAAACACACGCCTCTTCTTCAGATGGGAAAGCAAAAGAGAGAAAAAAGGGTTTTATTTACTGCCAGTTCGGAGAGTCGAAAGTGGTACCCTACAGCTCCCCCTCCCCATTATAGGTAAACAATAAGTGGGGAAAGTTCCCTTTTTCTCTGAAAGGGAAAGGCAGAAAAGGAACACAACACAATAACATAACAGGTCAAGGAGCAAATGAGTCGTTGGTTCTTGATTCTCCTGTCACTCATTTCTCAGTTCTCATAAGTATGATTTATGAAAGTTGATTCAAGTGATTCTTTATAGATACAATAAACTAATTCAGTATTTGTCTACCATAAAAAAAAAGTCACCGTAGGCATTTCTTCATCAAAATAACATGTAAAAACTTGGGTAATATCATGAAATATGACGGTACCTCATGAATAATCTTCATGACACTACAACGCCGAATAATGTTAGAAGTTAATAACATTCATTACGGAGACTAATCGGTAGGTAGCTATGATAATGGCTTTGCTATATAAATTACATAGGGCTTAATGACCCCATCCATTCAGAGCACTCGTTTCAACAGTAAAAAACATTATTTCGGCTTCACAAGGCATCACTCTTGCAAAGGAATTATTAGCAATTGGCCTTTGAAACATTTACCAACTTTTACTCACTCAGCTCAAACTATCTCAAAGCAAGTATGAAATTTCATGAAGTCATGAATTCGAATTGGACACTGCGAAATCACTTCCTGAAAGGAGAGAGATCAAAGAACATGTGTAAGGTCGCACAAAAAAGGAAAAGAAAGTAAAAAGATAAAAAGAAGCGACACGCCATTTCCGCATCCAACAGACAATGCAAAAGAGCGTAATCACAGATGAGGAGTTGGTGATCGGATCTGAAACCTTCTGGAAATTATTATAGCTTCAAACTCTTGTGAAATTTTACTTTCCTCGCTGGTGACCCTTTTGTGAACCTTGCCCTTCTTCTTACTCCTCCTCCTTTCTCTCCTTCTTATTTTGCTTCTTCTTCCTCTTTCTCCGTGACCCCCCTCTCACCTTTCCATACTTCCGGTGACACATTGCCGGGTAATAATAGGGAGGAGAAGAAAAGGGGAAAGAAATTCCCCCAATTTGTTCTATCTATATCTCTCTCTCAATCTATACATCTCTCACTCCCTTTCTCTCTCTCTCTTTATCTCTCTCTCTCTCTCTCGCCTATCTCTCTCTCTCACTCTGTCCACTCTTCTCTTTCTTCTAAGTGAATTTCTTCTTACTATCTCTTGCTCTCATCTTTATTTCATCTCAAATGTTTCTCTTCTAAATGAAAGTCCTTTCACCCTTTCTTCCTCCTATTTCTTTCAATAACCCACCCTTCCATCCTTCACTTCCTTCTCCATTCTCCCTTTTCTTACCGTCGTTAACTCCATTATTACACACCTTTCTCTTCACTCTTTATGTCCTTCTCACTTTCCTTTCTTCCGTCTTAAACCAATACCCATAACATGGCGGTTTTATACGGCGTGAAGCGAACAAAAGAGGATTTTGTAACCGGCGTAATTCATCACAATACGGATGACAAGATGGCGACGCCTTCGTGAGTAATGGAAGGACTTCCTAACCCTACCCCCCCCTCCTCTCTCCTTCCCCCAACCCCGTTTCTTCCTCTTTTTTTTATAAATACTAACAATTTCTTCAATTGCATGGCTAGTCTTTACTTACAAACACGTTTGAATTGAATACAAGCGTCTCCGCTTTCTCATTCTAAGGAGAGAGAAAAAAACGAATGATTTGGAAAACCATACTGTTATGAGTCATTCACTT
>NW_028234429.1:33659572-33662072 GCF_977035675.1 Penaeus japonicus | reverse complement strand
TCTAATAGACAAAATACTCCCCCAGCCAATTCAGGAGATACTGAACAGATAAACCGTTTTCAAAATAACAATAGACAAAGTAGACCAAATGAGAACATAGAGACTAATACACAACAGTCTAGGCCTATCCAGAATTCTAACATACAGAATAACCAGCAGTCGAACAGACCTATTCAGGATTCAGGCAGATTCAATAATCAACAGCCTGTAAGCAATCAGGGTCAAAATTCAGCTACATTCAATGACCAGTTGCTGCAGAAAAATCAACCTGTTCAAAATACAAATAATAACCAGCAGGTGCAAAATCAGAGGCTCTCTGGGAGTGTTGATAGAAGCAATGCACAGAATGATAATTTCAACAATCCTGTGCAACAGCAAAGTCAGAATCAGAGATCCAACCCAAACAATGGAAATGTAAGTCCCACTGCGCAAAACAACAAACAAATAAACAGCCACACCCAAAACACACAGCCTGTGCAGGGTAAACAAATATCCGAGACACAGACACAAGTCGAAGGGCCTGTCAAAATACCTGAGGTCCTTCATTACATTCCCTCGCCTGACCTCTCCACAGGTCGGCCATCAGACTACCAGCCATCTGCCACTCCACGCCCAAACAGCAGTTTAGGAAAGTCCAGCGAACCTCTTGACACAGAACCTACAAATACAGGCCAAAAATCAAATGATAATGGAAGCTCATTTGACGTTAACGTTGTATCTCCAATCGACGAGGGAAGCAGAGCACAACCTAACTTAGTGCGCCCCGTATCTGTGTCGTCCCTCTCCCCTAATCGCTCTCCTGTGTTCATCAACTCGACCGTGTACTTCACCACAACAGCGATTCCAGATATTGTCCGTTCCAACTTCCTCCGTCCGCGACTCCGTCAGTCTGGACAATTTGCCAAAGAACTGCGCCAGGAGAGTGAGCCTGGCAGCAAGGAATCGGATGAGCAGGACACGAACGGTGATTCGGGCAGCTCTGACACCCGTATCAACCAACCTGGCAACAGCCTCGACCTCGAAACTGGCAACGCCCGTGAGAAGCCTCGAGAAGGGCAAAGTAAGGGAATTGGTACAGCTAGTTTAGGTTCTAGTGGCCACATTCCCTCCAAAATTGAAACAATCGTCCTCCCGGCATTCTTTGATACAACTCCTGGTCCCTTGCCGGCGACTCCCAAAACTACACGGCCGACCACCACTGCACCCACATTAAGGAGACCCCCTCCCACGACGCAGCAGACTACCAAACAACCTTTCCCCACGACACCACCACGCCCTCCCCCTTCTTTGCTTCGAGGCACTAATCATGGGCGACTGTCTCACTTTCCTCTGACCTCCCAAGAACGAGGCGCATTCCAAGGAGCCCTGCAGGACTTCAGGCGTATTGTGCCCACCAATTCACCTCTCACCAAATTTCCACCAACGACTCCATCGCGCAGCACAACTTCCAGTCGCTTCCAGAGTCTCAGGAAACCTCATTCATTAGTGACAACTCTGCCGCCCATTCACCTACCAACTACCGCAGCCCATCCAACAACCACTGCAATCACCCAGGTGTTCAACCGAGCCCTTGTCGGGACTCCAGACTCCTCCTTCCTAACGTCCGCGGAAGTGACACCGAGAGGACGGGCGCTCAGCAGCAAGCCCCCTCCTATCATTGTGAATAACCCTCCCATTCACCTAACCACGGTGCTGCCGCCTTCAGTCGCCCTCCTCAGGTCACATCACGGCCTTCCTCGCGTCCGCCCTGAGGATGTGGTGCCCGTCCTGCACCATGGGCCGCCTCTGATACCCACCCTCAGAGGGCCAACGTTCCCCCAGTCCCTCAGAGTCCGGTCGTACCGCCTAGGGTCGGGCTCCGGTCGCAGTCGCTGAGGAGACGATCGTTCTGCTTGTGGAACAGAAACCAAAGATATGAGCGTTGGCAATAATTAAGGAATACCATTTTATCATAATTAATTTATCAATAAGTTATTTTGTAATTAATTACCATTCTTTCTTTAGACCTTATATACTTTTGATAATCTTTAAGTTACAATATGTTCTGAAATAGAGATAGTGGGTAAAACCTTCGTTATGTTAGCCTAGCCTACACAGAAAAGATATTTAACTCACGAATGAGTGGTGATATTTGTATGTAAGATTTATTTTTCTTGAAAATTATTTATACTATATTCTTATGATGAAATAATATACATAGTTTATTTATACATGTTTCCTACTGTATGGTAATAGCCAAGGATCTGTCTAATGTTGTGGATCCTTTTTAAATCTTCCAGTATATCCTTATTTGGCGGTAATCTCTAAGGTCGTTTGAAAGTGACTTTGGGCGACCTAATGCTGCCTAACCATTTCTCCTCCTCTTTCCTCTTTCAACTTCAACTTTCCTCTTTATATCTCCCTCGTCCTGTTTGAGATCCTATTCTTCATAAATGACTTTTTAATTGATCGTCTGTGTTAAGAGTTCTTGAGAAATTGTGGATAATGATAAGGAGTCATC
>NW_028234429.1:33644572-33652072 GCF_977035675.1 Penaeus japonicus | reverse complement strand
CCCAGGGTAGGCCTATAACAAGGCTCGCAACCCTTTCATAGGCCTGAATCATAGGGCGTGACTCAAAACTCCCGCTGTGGACGAGCAATTTATTTTTATTTATGAATAGAGTCCCATATTTTCTCTCTCTTCGTGTATTTTTCGTTGGACATATAATATCACGTTGTTGAATGACCATTATCAAAGGATATTGTGTATATTATGTCATAAATATGAGATTACGTGGCAGTTGAATGAGAAGATGAGAGGAATGGTCTCTTATTTTGTGATAATGTTATCTACTTTTTATGGAAATCGTGGTATAAAATTTATTGATATGGGTATTTTTGATATATTGAGATTTTCGATTGAAGTTGTAGTTCACTAATTTAATGTCGATGTTGATTAACATTCACTATAGAATCGACGTTGCTTATAAAGAGAAATGTCCTGAAATAGTTAGTTACAACAAGAATTTATATAAATGGAATATTACTTGGACCATTAACAATAAGTTTTCACTGACAACGATAATTATTTGACGGGCGGGGCAGCATAGCCACAACAGCATCTATTTATAGCATTGTTATCATCATCATAAACAATACCTTGTGGAGATTAGACTCACATTTCAGAACAAAGTTAACCGGAATATCATTTAACATAGACAAAGTAATAAATATTTTCCCATTTGTTATACAGAAGAGGAGGAAGACGTTGACAAGGGTTAATATTTGTTTGAACAATATATTATTTTGAACTTAAATAATTTCCCCAAATATTTAGCATCATAGAAAAAAACGTTTATGTAGTCAAAGTTCTGAAATTATGGTTTGTGAGAAAATATCAAAGACAATAACATGGGTGGAAGGAATATGATAAATGTAACTTATTATATATTAATATAATAACTGTTGGATAGGCCTATGAATTTTGCCAATTTATTTCCCGACTCCTATGTGTTTGAATCTTCTGGAAAGTTATCGGTAATTTACTTTGAAATGGGCCCTTTTAGTTAATAAGATATTTAACTATTTAATCAATTACCAGTAGTTGAAGTAGTAATAGTACTATTAATTTGTCTATTCATCATTAGAACTACTGATAAATGACTATTCTTTTTATGAGTTAAGTGAAGCTCAAGAATAGTTCAAACTTACAGACTGGAATAGGCTAATAATGATGATGACGTTAATCACAATGATAACAATCACAGTAATAACAATGATAATAATGATAAATCAAATAAATGAATAAAAAAGATAAACAAATGAAAATAATGATGAATCACCAGCCGACACTCTCTCCATCAGATCGCCCTAAGAACAATACTGTAAATGATAATTCACAGGGACTTAATCACCACCTTAGAATAATGCCCCAAAGCCCCTTAAATTAAACCAAGTATGCTGTATAATATAAATTCAATTGACCTACAACCTATTCAATCCCGCTGGCACAGATTCATTTACATTCCCTTCAGCTGCTTGTGTGTGCTGCCCTGCCATTTCTTAAGCACGTGGACAAGGCCAAGACGCACTAGGGAGTTGGTGCTGAATGGCCATATAACTCACGGCAGTTGTGGTCTCCTGAGTAGGATGTGCCTGGGAGATTGGGGATATTATTATTGTTGTCATTGTTGATATCGTTATTTTCATTATTGATATTGTTATTGTTGATAATGTTATTACTATTATCATCATTATTGTTATAACTAAAATTATTATCATCATTGTCATTACTATTACTATCATTATCATTGTCATCATTGTTCTTATCATTGATCCTTTCATTAACGTTATCATTGCCATTTTTGTATTCATCATTATTTTCATTATCATTATTATTATTATTATTATTATTATTATTATTATTATTATTTCATCATCAGTACAACGACTATTATCAGCATTATATTTATTATGTTATGTTATGTCGGCATTGTTATTATCCGTAGCTGGTTGTCATTATTTTCACTATTACTATCATTAGCATGATAATGATGAAGCACATTATTATTACTACTACTGCTGGGCTTAAAATAAAAAGTAATAGTAATTACTTTTACTATGATTATTTCCGTTATCACTATTATAGCATTATCATTGTTGTTGCTGTTGGCATTACTATCCTCATTATAAACATCACTATCATTGTCATTATTGCTATCATTATCATTATTATAATTTTATATTTCTATTTCTTTTATTATTAGTGTTATTACAGCCATTATTAACATCATCATATTCATTATGATTAATATTGTAACATCATCATTATTATCATTATTATTGTTATTTCTTTATTCACTCCTTTGATGTGTATAATAAAAAAATAAACACGCTTTTATTCAATTCTCGGTTACCAAAAATAAAACTAAATATCATTTATCCTTTGTGCACTAAAGCATCATGTGCTGAAACTTTTACGCAGACATATTATTTTACCACCTACAACAAGCTTATTATAATTTATTCTGACATTTCTTTGAATGGGCGTGCCGTTTTGTGCCTTTCCCTTTACAGAGAAATATATATATAAGTTGATGTCCTTGGTTAACATCAACACTGCTTGCTTAGAAATGAGTTGGTGTTGAATGTAAACAAATTTCTAATTCTCATAGGCCCTTGATATTTTAATCAGTAGGCCTATTGATACACAGGAGGTATATGTCAATATTTTATGATATCGCTGAAGAAAATCTCAAATTCGTCGAAAATTCTTTATCTATAAAATGTTCCTTCTAAAGTGTGGAATATACTTTATATCTAGCATGAGCTTGAAGATTCCACGAAACGGAAAAATGGCGTATAGTTCGTATTATTTTTATTTTAGTACAATACGCGGCTTTGAAAATTAGAATATACGATTTGTGACGTCGAAAAGCTCTGTTAAAAAAATCTTAGATTCATAGGGATGATATAAACTGGCATATCTAATCTATTGTTAATGGAGATTACCCATGCAACATGCAATACCGTCCTGAGCATTCTTCGTGCGACAGTTTCCGTTGGAAAGTGTGGGAGAACGGCGGGGTCGCCTCTAATACGAAAGGGTTAAGGGGAAGTCCCCCGGGCCATGTTCTCGCCGTCTTGGGGGCACGGCCACGCCCCTAGGGGTCACGGGGGGGAAGGGAGGAGGCAGCACCACCCGTGTCAGAATGTATTGTCTCGCTGCTCTACGTGAACATGATACTGATGCGTTTACGCTGATTGTGTTGTAAGATCGCTCTTCTCATCCGGCCGATCGCTGGTCTTGCCTCACGGAAAAGAAAGGGAGGATCGAGGGACGGGGGAGGGGGGGCTCTCAACACTTTTATTTCTGTGTTACCTCGGAAACATGCACATTTGGACACACACACTATATATATATATATATATATATATATATATATATATATATATATATATATATATATATATAGATATATATATATAAATATATATATATATATGTGTGTGTGTGTGTGTGTGTGTGTGTATGTATATATATATATATATAAATATATATATATATATATATATATATATATGTATATATATACATATATACATATATATAAACATATATGCATATATATATATATACATATATGTATATATATATATATATATATATATATATATATATGTGTGTGTGTGTGTGTGTGTGTGTGTGTGTGTGTGTGTGTGTGTGTGTGTGTGTGTGTGTGTGTGTTTGTGTGTGTGTGTGTGTCTATCCATAGTTACATTCGAACGCAAATATGAGCGGATACACATAAGCTACGCATGTATACACACTCTCACACAGACGCATATACATATCCCTACACACGCACAATATACGCACCCACTACCATCAGGTGCCATCATTACGTAGTCACGTCACACCCACATGAGGCCAAGATGGCGGTACAAAGGGCAAGACCTTCGAGTGTGTCTTTTGCAATCCTTTCAAGACGTCATAAATGCCACAAACGTCTCAGAAGAAGGCGACCTCCCTAAGATAATGGGAAGATATTGCTAGAGAAGTATCGGTGCCATACCCCGGTGTCATACGGCGGCACGTGACGTAATGTGGAACGTGACTCGGTGTTTTTATCTGTTGAATGGTCTTTTGCATCATTGCTATTTTTGGCTTTACTGTTTTTTTTTCATCATGAATGTTATAGTCATTATTGTTATTGTTGTTCGGTTGTTATTGTTATTGTCGTATCATTATTGTTAATATTTTTATGATTATCATTATCATCATTGTTAATATTATTATGATTATCATTATCGTTATTGTGATTCTTAACATTATCACTATCATTAGTAGTAATATCATCATTATCACTATTATTACTGTCTTATGTTTATAGTGGTTTATATTATTAATGGCTTCAGTAGTAGTAGTCGTAGTTGTAGTCTTGTAGTAAAAATAGTACTAGTAGTAGTAGTACATTAATAGAATCAGAAGTAATAGTAGGAATAGCAGTAGCAGCAGCAGCAGTAGCAGTAGTAGCAGTTTACTAGTACTTTTTGATGAAGGCTTTAGATCCGCCACTTATAGCTATGCCTATACCTTTAATTAGTCATTACTACTAAAAGTAATAGTCGTAATTTTAGTATTAGTATTACTAGAAGTAATTACAGTGATAATATTAATAGTAATAACTAGCTGATCATTTTAAAAATATATATTATAAAAAAAATGAACGAGAAATTCAAAAGAAAAAGAGTTTACAATGAGAGTTTCACCGAAGGAAAGTCAGAACAGATACGGAACTTGGAAGAAGTTCATTAACTCACCACAGTATCGGATATCCTTTGTACTTCCCTCTGTTGTTTACGTTATTTTGGGATTTTATGGCTCCTGTTCTTCCCTCTCGTTTCGCCTCTGGCTCCGAAGTCGTTCGTTGTTTTGGGTTTTGGGTTGAGAGGGCTTCCTTCGTTTTATTTTATGGCTCCTTGTGTCTCATGTGGTTATGTATATGATTCAAGTCTATGTGGTTCTTATGAAGTTTCGAGTAAGTGTTTGTCCAGATGTGGGAGTTTTCGTCTCTTTTTTCCTTTTTCCTAATATGAATAAGACTGAATAATTCCTCATTATCAGAGATACATTTGGTACTTTTCGAGTACTTCCTTCATAAGAAATACATGTATTTCTTGTGATGAAATTCATAAACTTCTGATAAAAATATACGAAACGAGCCGAGACATACTTGCAGTCTCATTTCTACGTTTTTTCCCCTACATATATCCTAATAAACTTAATTCCATCTGTGCCTGCCTTGTGAAGGTTTGATTAGTCACAGCCACGAGTGCTTGTCTGAGGAAAGGTAAATAGACGCACTTGGACTTGAGGATTTGCTGAGAAGGCAATGGAATTTCTCGACTGTTCTCACGAAATCCTTTCTTCCCTGCTGTTCCGTTTTCTGTTTCTGTTTCGTTTTCTTTTCTTCCGTTTGTTCGTGTGCGAACCCTGCGCCTACTACTGCTCTTTTGTTTCTATTGTATATTCTCGTTAGTTTCACAATGACTCTAAAGACTTTCCTGTTGCATTATGTTTTGAAAAGCATATACATATATACATATATGTGTGTGCGTGTGTGTGTGTGTGTACTTATATACACATCTATTCATAATTCATCTCTATGTTTGACATATCGCCTTTACCGAGCGTTTTGCCATTCCCACAGCGACCTACCTATATCTCGTCTTGTGTCTATGTATGTTATGGCAAGTCTCTCCCAGTCTCCTCTATGTCCTTCCGTTGCCTTAACACAATTACGAAATGTTCGACCATAACTCGGACCACAAATTACAAGAAATACTTCTTTTGTTATCCCTCTTCTATACGTAGAAGGATTTATAGGTGCGGATTAACCGTTTCATCTTGTATCTTATCCTCGTCCTCTTTCAGCCGATCTATTCACTTCTTCTTTGGTCATTCTCTCTTCTTTCTCCTTATATTTAGTACTTTTGGTTGTTTTAGTATAGTTCTTTGTTTAGCCCCTTGGATAACCGCAAAGACGTGAGCAAGTTTTTATACATATGGTCATAACATTATAATACATGATAATTTCAGACTGTTACATGATCATATCATCTAATATATCAGTATAGAGGAAATAGCCTCGTAGTATTCAATTACACAACACCGCCCTTAAGCATAGTCCACCAAGCGAATACTTTTACTAGGGTGAACCCCTCGTCACGTCGAAGAAACTCTGAAAAGTGCATTGTGACATTTGAAAAGAATTGTTTTATAGCCGGAAACTGATCAAGTTCTTGTGGCCAGACAAGAGGAGTCAGCGAGGCAGCAGTCAAGACGTGTCAACGTTGAGTCACCTCTTAGGAATTTAAATGTATACGAGGGCACCGACTCCATTCATACCCGAATGGGAACGACTTTGACTCGTGTTTTAGATTGATCAGATAAAAGAATATATATACTGAACGTGATTTTTTTTTTAATTGTTCTTTTCTGAGTGAATATACAGTTACTAATGTTAGTTTATATTTAGTGTCCATCATTATCTACCATACCTGAAAGACCACGGCATTCAGAGGAGTGGTGTCCGTTATGCTTGCAGGTGTTACGTACAGCAAAAGAGGATGTAAAGTTAGGTATGAGTCACAGGCACAGCCACCAACGGGCGGTCGATTCTGTTGTAGGAGGAGGGAAGCTTACATACAGCTGCTGAGAAGAAGGTGCATCTTTGAGGTTTTTACCATTGAGCAAAGATGAAGATTCACTCTCTAATAGGCTATATACTAGTCGATTAATAGACCACACAGAACGACCACACATGCGTATTATCTTTCACGTATTATGAAGATTACAGTGTGTTAGCCCAAGTGACATCCTAAACCGACATTAGACAACGTGAAAGTTCCAAAATGAGCGAGCAGAACTATGTCTCCGAGCGTCATGTGATGACCCCCCGATACACTATGTGAGAGGGATCTTTTCTCTGTACGTATTCGTCCATAGGCGGTCCGTGTACGCTTGTATACGTGAGTACGCTATAAATAAGATGACGAAGATGAACAAGGCTTGGAGATTTAAGGCTGTAGAAAGTGAGCCTGTTTGATTGCCGGGAAGTCACGAGACTCACTGAGAAGCGATTTGGGGTTCACGAAACGCAGGGAGACGCAGAGTTAAAGAAATCAGACAGACAGGAATTCACGTCTGGTCTACGCCCTTTTTTTAGATGATGATAAAAAAGAACATGAGTCACTCTCTTTGGGACAGTCTGCCACGAAAATATTACTCGTCCCCTCGTCTCTTTCATTTGAGAGTGCTTTAGAACGAGTGGGAGTAATGTTTTAAGTCACTAGTGAAAAGAATTACATGTTACTGATACTTACAAAAAAAATCGAGTGGAATTTAAGCGTAGGGTGTAGACTTCTAAGATTTGTTTTTGATTTATTAGTAAAGGAAATCATATAAAAAATTGTATAACAGTAAGAAATAAAGATTTGATTAGATAGTCAAACCATTTCCGATAATCATACAACAAAGTATGGCAAAGTGGCCATATCAACTGCCTTA
>NW_028234429.1:33622072-33627072 GCF_977035675.1 Penaeus japonicus | reverse complement strand
ACCTATATATGGAATACTTTATTCATGCTCCTTCACCCTTGCCCTCAGGTTAGCAAACACTTGGTCTCGGGATGAGTGTTTACGAGAAAAAAAAAACGCGCAGAATTGTAAACGTGCAGGACTAGCCTCGAGCCTTGCACTGTCTCAGCAGTGAAGGCCAATGAGTTGTAATGTCGAGTGCGTTACATTTGTTAATGAGGACGACCATTGTTTGTTGCGGTGTGTCGAGCGAGGGCTTGGGTGGTTGCCAGGGCCTGAAGTATTCCAGGTAAAGCCCGCCCTTGATTGTGTCACCCGTCTGCCTCGAGGCTCAGTGCTGGGGCCAGGCATGTGCAGTAGCTGTGTTCAAGAGCAGATACCTGGAGGCTCAGATGGCTGGAGGTGGTCAGAGGCAAAGGGGTCGTCAGAAAAAGCGAGAGGCCGAGCGGCGTGTCGCATGATAATGGATATATTGTGAGATCACAGCGAGAGCGGGTGACTCGACGCCAAGTGATTCACCCACATTATCTGAGTGGCCGAGACGCCGCATCGAAATTGCTCGCTTATCAAAGAACATATCCTGGGCAAAGAAGGAGCGACTGGGATTGATCCAACAGCCCGACAGATCAAAGTGCAGCATCGAGAGTCCATTTCCTCAGACGTGTGAAGTGGCGACGTGCGATCGTGTCTGGCGCCGGGCGGAGGTGAGTGTGCTGGCCTGGAAAATGGATCCGTCTGCTGCAGAGTGTCCATATGTGATCCAAGCGGCGGCCGGCGTCCGTAACACACCCAGCGCGCTAGGCTTACCATGGCGATGGGAATATATACGTGTAATTAAGAACGAGTGAGTGAGTGTGTCAAGGGAAGGGAATTCTGTCTGATTTTTTTTTTGTATGTGTGTGTTACAGTACCTGTAAGTACGTTTGAAAAGCTTTACGGTGGTTTTCACTTTAAACTTTATGGTACTGAAAAATCTGTTTTTTCATACCGACATATGATAACATAATGATAACATTTTGTATACTATTCTCTGAGGGTCAAAGACAGGATGTATGGAAGCCAGGCGCTTTTGACTTGTAACGTGATAAACAAAGGGCTAATTTTCTGCATAATCACTACCAATAATGAATATACAGCATCAAAGACTGGAGATCTGATATTCACTTCTTGTGGAAAACCCATTTTCCCCTTCTTAGATATGGGGGCCTCAGCTCCCTATCAGCTACCCCTCACTCCCTCATCAACTTCCCCTCCCTATCTGCTTCCTCTCACCCCCCCTCTTCCGAGAAGGTCCCTACCTGGCAGACAGGTAGTGTAGCCAATATCCTCTTTAAGATAGGGGTGCAGCAGGCCTTAGCACCTGCGTCCAGCCACAAGATAGGCTGCCTCCTTTGGTGAGGCGGTTTCTTTTACACGCAGAGGTCCCTGTTTATTGTTATGATTTTTTAAAATCTTTGAGATTGATGTAGGTAGTTTTATAGTTTTTTTTTGTCCATAGGAAGTTTACAGGACTTTGAGATATAGAAAAACTTTGGCGGTTATAAACACTGCATTTGACTGTTTGATATGCTCTTCGAACTTTTTTTCTCTCTATCTGTAACTGTTAAATTAGGTGCTGTTCATATTTTTGTGAGGCTTTCACTACTTTTGTTATTGTATTCTCGTTCTTGAAATAAAAATTATTCTCTATTAAGTAAAAAAAGTGAAAGCAAATAAGAGCAAAAATGAAAGAAAAAAAAATTGAAAGAGAAAAAAGCTGTTAAGAAAAAGAATCCCTCGAATCCCTCCCCGTAAACACGACTATATACAACGAGGTAACAAGTTACTATGGAACATGGAGCCTCGACCGTGTTGTGGCGCAGGAGCTCCGAAGAATCCTGAAGAAAGGAATCCAATTTTCAATTTCCTTTCTGATGCCATTTCCCTACGTTTGATCCTGTTTGCCACACGTCGCTCATAATCAGCTCGGCGCATCCTTCGGCCATGTTTCAGGACCGACGGGCGACGGGCTGAGGTAGTAAGGGATTGGAGAGAGAGAGAGAGAGAAAGAGAGAGAGAGAGAGAGAGAGAGAGAGAGAGAGAGAGAGAGAGAGAGAGAGAGAGAGAGAGAGAGAGAGAAACAGAAAAAAGGAAAAGAGAGAGAGAGAGAGAAACATCCGTGTAAATCAATACCTTTGTAAAGGCGCCTCTATGTAGCCGTTGTTATTTGTATCAAAGGAGGCAATGCAACTCAACCTCTGTAGAAGTTCATGGCACCCACATTTTTGCAGCATCAGCCTCCTCCCTCACCGCGACGCAACGCCACCGTTTTACAATGTGTATTAATTGGCCGTCGTGCGGGAAAAGCTGTGTGGAGCCTTCTCATGTATGAGACTCATCTGCATGTTATGCATTATTAATATTGCCAGAGAAGGTCGTCCAGGCGTTGAACAGAGTGTAATGTATGTCTGCAGTCAGGAATTATGGTTTTGATTGCACGATTTTATTGATCACAATTTCCTTTGCAGTGAATTCACAATCTGGGTTTGAATGTCACGCGTGCATTGGATTAGGCCTGTGTTTTAGTGTGTAGTGGTTTTGCTTTTGGTAAGGCACTGGTTTGGGAACAGGCGTTGGTAATCTGGACAGTTAATTATCGTTATCTTTTTTCTTCGTTTTTATTTTCAAGAGAGCATTACACCGGAACTAGATTCAGTGAGGCGTTTGCAGCGTAATGCGATTTTCCCACGCACGATCATCCTTTTCTCGCTCCTCTCTTCTCCCGTCTGTCTTCTGTCTTGTTTCTTCTTTCTTATTCCCTCTCCCTTCTCTCTTTGCTCTCTTTTCTCTTTTTTTCTCTCTCACTGGATATCTATCTATATCTATCTATCTCCCCTCTCCCTTCTTTCTTCTCTCTCTTTTTTCTCTCTCTCTGGATATCTATCTATCTCTATCTCTCCCTCACTCCCTTCCTCTCCCCCCTATCTCCTTCCATCCATCCCTCTCTCTTGTTTCCTCTTCTATTTCCTCTCCCTCTCTTTCTCCACCTCTCCTTGACCCCTGCTCTTTCTCTTTTTCTCTCTTCCTCTTTCTCTTCCTCTTCCTATCTTTCTCCTTCACCCTCTCCCTCTTTCTGTCCTTTTCATTCTCCCTCTACATCTCCCTCCTCCGCTATTTCTCTTTTACATTCCCTCCTTCCTTTTCCTCCTCCTCCTCCTCCATTTCTCTTCATCTTCTCTCCCTTCCTCCCCCTCTCTTTCCCCTTCACCCCCACACTCTCTCTCTTTCTCTCTTTCTCCTTCACCCTCTCCCCCTCTCTCCCTTTCCTTCGCTCTCTCTCTCCCTCTCTCCCTTTCCTTCGCTCTCTCTCCCACCCTCTCCTGTCCGATTACCGTAAAATTATCCCCGTCAGCGGCTCGTGTTATCCATATTTCCATGTTCCTGTAAACAAGTTCGTAATGTTGGGTCGATGATCCTGATTCTAATGCGTGAAGGAAATGAGGCTTCTGGTTCGCAGGCTTGAGTGAGGTCGAGGAAAGGGTTATTACGTCTTGTCGGGGTTGTATTTGGGGAGGGTTCTTTGAGGAGGCGCGCCACTGGTGTAGGGTGATGTGATTTGTTGTTGTAATAATCATAAGGAGGATTATTTTTATTGTTATTGTTATTATTATTTTTGTTGTTATTATTTACATTTATTATTATTAATATTATTGTTATATATTTGTTTGTTAGGATCATTATTGTTTGTGTTTATTATTATTATTATATTTATATTCATTATTCTTATTATATTTATATTTATTATTGCTATTATTTATATTCATTATTGTTCTTGTTTCTATCTATTAGTATTATTTTTATATTTATCATTATTAATTATATTATTCACGTTGGGGTTTTTGTATTATGATTATGAGTATTATTACCATTACTATTATAATTTTCCGTTCTTGTTATTATTGTTATTGTAATTATTATTGTCATTGTTATTAATTTTATAATTATTTTACAGTTATTAGTGTTCTTATCATTATTATTATTAGTAGTAATAGTAATAGTAGTATTGCTATTATTATTATTATTATTGATATTACTGTTACTGTTATTATCATTATTATTGTTGTTTTTTATCATTATTATTATTAATGATTATAGTAATAATGTTATCATTATTATTAATATATTTTATTATGGTTATTAATTATTAGCCTTATATTATTGCTACTACTATCATCATCATGATTACCGTACTTACATTATCAACATTATTATTGTTATATTCATTATGATGATAATTGTTATTGTTATTATTATTACAAGTGTCATTATTACTGTGGCGATGAGGATGGTCCAGTTGAATATTTTATTTTTGTTGTGAATCTTGTTTTACCGAAGATGTTTGGACTTCAAGTAGAAGCTTGCCGTATGATTTTTTTTATTTCTTATCTATCTCTGTCTCTTTCTCTTTCTATCTCTATCTTTTTATTTGTTTATTTCTCTCTATCTATGTATTTATTTATCTCTCTCTCATTGTTTATAGCGCTCTTTCTCTCTCTCACTTTCTCTCTCCCTTTCCCTCTCCCCCTCTCCCTCTCCCTCTATCCCCCTCTATCCCCCTCTCCCTTTCCCTCTATCCCCCTCCCCCCTTCCTCCTCCCTCCCTCTCCTTTTCCCTCTCCATCTCTCTTTCTGTCTTCCTCTTCCTCCCTCCCTGTCCCGTTAACTTTCCCTCCCCCAGTATCTCTCACTCTCTATGAGTGTATCTGCGTTTTATTTATTATATATATATATTTTTTTGTGTGTTTTTGTTTTGTTTTTGTTTTTGTTTTATTAAACCAGTGTTCCGGCTTTGACACTGGCTACAAGCACTTGTGCTCAAAGTCATTATCACAGCCACTATTTATAGATGGCCTCCTGTCACCTTCGCTGCCATCAGCATAGCCATGCATGCGCCAGTGCTGACAGTTATATATTGCAAACAAAAACTTTTGTTTTCCCCTCTTTTCTTGTTACTCTCATTTGTTTTGTTTTTTTGTTTCTTTA
>NW_028234429.1:33604572-33619572 GCF_977035675.1 Penaeus japonicus | reverse complement strand
AAATCAGCTTCTATCTCGACCAGTGGGTGTAGCACTCTTTGCACCGGTGACCCGTTGACCTCTTGACCCCCGCCGCGGCTCCAGTTACACATGGCTCTCCGGTGCCAGTCCAGGTCAGCGCGGCTCGTGGTCACTGGTCAGGTCATGTCGCTCGTTTGTATCCCTCACGCCCTGGTGGCCTGTGTGGCTCCCGGGCTAACTATTAGGCAGGGGTCATTAGTGAAATTGGAGAAGGGTGAACGAGGGCGAGAAATAGAGGAAGAGAGGGGAGAGAGTTTGGAAAGAGAGAGAAAATAGGCATTTGTATTCTATCGGCATGCGCTCTACGTGCTTGGTGTACAGCCTTATTCTGTAGGCCTATGTATCCTATATGTATGGAGTATGCGAATGCTTGGGACAAAAGTGATCTTGGAATTACACAGAGGTGACTGTGTTCAGCTGAATGTAAACGTGTATAGATTTCTCATTCATTTCTCATTGCAAAGGGCAATGGTGCTATACTTACAAATGGATTTCCTCGTCTTTTCCCTTTCTACTCCTCCACCCTTTTCCTCTTCATCTTCCTCTACCCCCGCTTTCTTCTCGCCCCCCTTGCGCATGTGTTCACCTGCTTCGAACCACTTTCTTCCACGGTTTCACTGCCGCTGCTCGTCGAAGGCAGGGCGCTGGGACCCATTGTGGTACGCCGGGCAAAAACTCGTCTAGGTGACCCGGCCATGTGCACCTCGCACGTCCTCCTGCCCGGGTGAGTGGGTAGGGTGGGAGCGGAAGGGGAGGGAATGGGAGGAGCGGTAGGAGGAGGAGAGACAGAAGTAGGGATAGGGGAGGGAGAGGGGGAGGAATGGGGACGGAGGTAGGGAGAGGTGGGTATTGGAGGATGGTATGGGTGTGAGAGGGGTGGATAGGAGTAGGACCTGGGGCAGACTGGGGGAAGGGGAGGATGGGGTCTGGATGCGCGGAGTGGAGAGAGTGGTTGGACTTCTTATGCACAGGGACGAGGGAAGGGGCAGGATGCCTAGGAGGATGTTGTTTTGGCTGGGATTTCTCATGATTAAATTTGAACAAACGCCTGTATATATATGAAGACAGACACGGTGAATGCGTGAAACATACGCAGGTTTTATACAGAGACAGACACGATGCATGAACAGAAGCGGACACACGATGAATGCAGAGACAGACACATGATAGATACACAGACAGACACATGGTGGATACACAGACAAACACATGATGGATACATAGAAACAGACACACTATAGATACATAGAAATAGACTCACGATAAATCCAAAGACAGACCTACGATGAGTACACAGTCACATACAAACGTATATCCAACAGCCACGCACAAGCACTTGTCCTACACACAGACAAACCAACGGCCAAATAAAAACACTCGGAGCTTTCCGGCGAATGTTTCGAGTCTCGGCGATTGTCGGAACTACGAGGAAATGAGGAAAATTCAATTACTCGAGTCGCCTCTACTTTCCGGAAACAGATTTAACCCGCTTTTGCCTTTTTTATTGCTGCGATAATGCATGCCGTGTATTGTTTGGGATTTTCACGATTTCACACTCGAGGTATTTTCAGGACGTTTAGGTTATGCGAGTGGAAGGAGAGGCGGGGGGAGGGTGTTGTTGTTGTCTGTTTTGTCTATTTTTCATCTCTTCGAAATATTGGTTCGATTTGCCTCATTTGGTTGTTTGTTTGTTTTAAATCCATTTTGTCAGTTTTTCGTGTCATTCGGCCTCTGCATTTTTTCCCCCTCTCGACGCGTATTGTTATGTAGGCCTATGTTATGTGTTCTTTTGGCATGCAAGAGACAAATGAAACGAAGTATTCTGATGAGGAATGTTGTCTAACTCAAAACGTCACAATTTCTTGTTCCTTTCTTATTATGACTGTTTCATTCCATCTCTGTCCACGCATCAGTGTGTTTGTATTTTGGTTCATACAAGAAAGAACCTATTGGCTGTGCCAGTGTATAAAAGAGAGAAAGAACTTATTTGTTATGCTAGAATAACATCTTGGTTATATTAGAATATAAAAGAGAGAATCCATTGGCTTCTTTAGATTATACAAAAGAGATCGGTCATTGTTAGAAAAAAAGGAAGGAGTAGTTTGAACATATCTTTTCATTGTGAAGAGATTTTTGATTCTGGCGATGCTCGTTACCTCCTGCGCGTCTCCGTTTCGTATGATAATGCAGCTTGAAATAGTGATTTTTTACGACGCACGAATGCAAGGCGGAGGGCGAAAGTGTGTCGATGTGATTATAATTTTTTTTTCTCTTAAGGCGGAATAGCGATCTGTCAGATTAAATACGCGGCTGACACGAATCATCGACGGGGAAACGGAAGATTTAATAGAACGGTCTATAATTATGCAAATTATCTACCACTATCACCGCTTAGCCGTCATGTTCTCCCTCGAACTTTCTCTCGCGTTAATGCAAATCGCGTCGTATCGTGACACGCGAATGATGAAAGTGTACGGAAATATGGAACGAGAGCGGAAAGTCATCGCGGGTAATGCTGGGAGATATGGGATCGGGTGTCATGCAGGTCACGAATCTGTGCCTGACGACCCTTGGCTTATACGTGCTGACAGTGCCTGAGGGGAGAGATCTATATTCCCAGGGATCGTAACACATAGCACTTTCTATCCCCAACCGCGATGAGTATCCAGGAAGGTCGACACGGGAATACACTGGTAGGTAAGCTATTATTCGGGAAAAGGATATTAAGAGACAGGTGTGCTTATAGGCTTATGTGGATTCTAGTCTTTATTTTTTCTTTACATGTCCAAAAGGGCCTGAAAAGAAATAATAATTCTGAATGAACGTATTTCTTGTTAATTGGTGAGTCCTTCGTCATTGCCAAGGAGCCCCCCATCCTTTCCCCCGATTCCTTTATGATGCGATTGGCTAGTCAAAGGCTTTCGTTAACGCGGGGCGAGCAAGGCATTGGTGTAATGGTCCATGAAGTATCCTACACTCGCACTTTTTCCTCGCCAAAGGGGGTCGGGAAAGGGTTTTAAGGGGGAAGGTTGAAGGCGATGCTCTGATAATGGATGCTTAGGATCGCTGCTGTCTCGCTAGGGTGTGCTGTAGTTTGTTTTGATTTTCTCGTGTTGTTTATCTCCGTGTGCTGTTACTTTTGTTCTGTTTTTTTCTTATCTTTACCGTAGGCTATTCCTTTAATTCCTTTGCCCTTTTCACTGAATTTCATCATCTTCCTTTATCTTCTTCTTTTTTCATCTTCTTCTTCTCCTCCTCCATCTTCTCCCTTATTTGCATTCTTTACATTGCTGTTTGTTTCCCCCACTCCCTTTTTCTTCTATCCCCTTTCTTTACCCCTCCCCCTTCTCTCTCTCTCTCTCTCTCTCTCTCTCTCTCTCTCTCTCTCTCTCTCTCTCTCTCTCTCTCTCTCTCTCTCTCTCTCTCTCTCTCTCTCCTTCCTCACCTTCCTTTCCATTCCGGCCAATCCAATGCCCTCTTTACCTTTTCCTTTCCCTCGCCTCTCCTAACCCTCCTTCCCTCCTTCCCTCCTATCACCCCTTTCCTTCTGCTTTCTTACCCTCCTGATTCCCTCCGTCAGCCCTCCCTTCATCCGTTCTTTTCCCATCCTCTCTCCACCCTTCCATTCTCTTCTCATCCCATCTCATTCTTTTCGTATTTCGTCCCATCTTGTCCTAGCTTATCTTTTCTCCTCCTCTTCCTCTTCCACCTCTTTAAATTCATCTAGACACTCACTCCTGCAGCACCGAGACTGTAATGTACTCTGGCGTGCGGCTCAGGCCAGACAAGGGGGTAAGGAAGGAGAGAGGACGTGGGAGAGAGGGAGAAGGAGAGGGGAAGAGATAGAGCAAAGAGGAATAGAGAAAGGGAGAGAGAGACTAACGTACGAAACAGCGTTCGGCTAAGGGCGGCGTCGCGTATCGGACTGGCCTTTCACCTGCTCTTTGTCTCGACGTCGGCTCTTCTCCGTGTAGATTAATCCTCGCGAGGGTTTATTAATGAGATTAATGCCCGAAAGAGTCCGTGGTGGGTTGGAGGTGGGGGTGGGAAAAAGAGGAGGGATTGGTGGCGGGAGGGGGGGGGGGCGGTAGTGTGTTGTTGGAACCAGGGGCACTTCTTGGGGCATGTGCTAAATGTCTATTGTCGATGGAGTGATGAGGCGTAGGAACAATTAAAGTGTACTTGGTTGTGTGAATGTGTTGCGGTGCCCACGTGTATGGGTCGGTTGTTTTATTGTTCGTTTAGTTTGGTTTAGTTTTTATCATCTGTAGGCTTTGGGTGGCGATTTATCTCTGGTCGAATTGAATCTGAATCTCTCAGTACTCATGACTTGATTACGAAACTTATTGAAACGCCAGAGGTTTCGCACCTAACCCACTAACACATTCACGACTGCGCCAACTAATTGCTTTGCCATGAGGAGGTAATTAAGAGGGTGAGTGTTGAATCTGGGTGCTGGTAATTAGAGACCAAACAGGTGTCTTACCAATCAGGCCTTAAAATATTGAACTTCTTTCGTGTCGTCTCCTTCGCCCTCCTTATATGGAAGTGATATTCAATTAGCCTCCTTACACGAGGCTTTTTTTTGTACACGGCTGTTCATTCATAAAACCTCCACAAAGACCCGCGTTCATTCATAAGCGGATACAGATGGGCGAGTGACGGGCGTGGGGCTCTGAAAGGGGAGGGGGAAGGGGAGGCGGTGGTAATGATGATGAAGATGATAAAGGGGAGAGAAAAATTAGAGTAATAAGGGGTCATGCAGCCAAAGGGAAGCGGCGGCCCACTAAAAAAAGGTTCCGTGTAAGTTGACAGTGAAACCACTCAAGTTGGTTTGTTTAGATCGTCTCATCTTTTAAATGCGTGAAGGAAGAGAGAGAGAGAGAGAGAGAGAGAGAGAGAGAGAGAGAGAGAGAGAGAGAGAGAGAGAGAGAGAGAGAGAGAGAGAGAGAGAGAGAGAGAGAGAGAGAGAGAGAGAGAGAGAGAGAGAGAGAGAGAATGAGGAAAAGGAAGATGATGGGAGAATAGGAAGAAGGGAGGACGAAGGTAAAAGGGAGAGGAAGAGAGTGAGGGAGAGAAGGAGAAAGGGAGACAGGAAGAGAGAGGAGAAAGAGAGGACGAAGGGAGAGAGACGAACCAATATATAAACAAATAGAGAGGTAAAATGAGTATATCTATACAGCCAGGCATTTTATCCTTTTAAAAAAATGTTTTAACGTATTGTGAAACTAATGGCTATTGATATATCAATAAGAGATAAGTATAATGAACAGAGATTTTAAAAAATCACGTGACATAAGCTTCAAACAAGGATAATTATACATGTAATGGAGTGGCTCGCAGTCCAGCCGCCCGCCCTTCCCCGCAGTTGATTACGACGCCAAATTGCTAATCTGAGGTCATTAGCCGATGGTATCTGCGAGCTTGCGTGTCCGGTCGGCCTAGCACTGGGCGAGGGGAAACGCCGAGGGGAAATTAGACGGTTTTTCACTTTGCTTCGTGTGTGCGAGTATTTGCCGTGATGTTACATTGGGCGAGGGTTTTGGGGTGGTGTGAATCCACCGGTAAGGTAGGTCAGCGTGAGTGTTGGAATATGAGAGTAATGTCATATCATATCAAGTAAAGAAATGTGTGTCCGTGTGTATGCTTGTACGTATGCATGTATCATACCTCTATATATTACAAAGAATTAAGAATTCCCAAACGTTTGGAGCGGAAGTCCGTGATAAATTTCCGCTGCGCCAATATAACAAGAGAAAAAAACGCAGCAAACACAACTTGCCCCCTACCCCCTTCTTCCTCCCTCCCCACCTATATACCAGCCCCATCTTTAGTCCCCTCTCTCCTCCCAGCCCGCACCCAGACCTCCCCGCCCGCACTTGTAAAGGTGATCAGGTGACGAGGCAGGTGCAGGGGAAGGACCACACCTGTGACTGGTTTTCTCACCTGTAATTTGAAGGAATTAAGGACACGTGTTTTATTAAAGGTGCAGTTATTAATCGTGCATAGGTATTAGGTCAGGTCACTTCCTTGTCATTTTCCCCCCTTTGAAGAGATCGTGTGTAACTCTGACAGTTGGATTGCAATTTGCAATGGGTAATTCATGTAGAACAGGAAGCTTCTGGGGTGGATAAAAACAGAATTGCGTTAAGGATGATAACTTTTGCGATAATGGTATATAATTGTGTTCAACTCGTACGGTACATACTATTTTTAACTGTGACATCGGAATTTACAATGAATACAGTTACAGTCGTGTTATTGATTCCAGATTTAGCCTCTCGCGTGTATGCCAGCTTGCATGTAGCGAATGTCTTAATAACGTTTCTGTGCAACACGTGGGACTGTTTCTGTCAGTGGGCCCTTTTTCATTCATTTATCTCACGTTACAGCCTGCGTGTCGTTTCTACCGTGGGAACGATGTACCCGCTGTTAGGTTGCACATATGCAGTATTGTTGTCTTTGTCTATGTGGTATTGCATGTTGCACTCTGATATCTGCAGTTGCGCTTCGATTTATAGCGATGCTTGTACTTTCGGAATGAACGAAATGCCGTAGCTTGGAATGTTCCTACAACAATTGCACGACGAGTCTGACCAAAGCTAAAGTGGTGCGGATTTTCTCTCTCTTACCAACTCTCGTGGGTTTGTTTATTTGCTCAGTTGCTGCGAGACATATTTATGCATTACGCCTTCTTTATGGCTTTATTTGCTTTTAGAATTTATCTTTGGAATTGAGACGCTTTTATGTATTGGTGACAGATTGCTGGTTTAGTTGAAAAGTGAGGCTTCAATAAGTTCTTATATAACGTGTGATACGTATTATAGCGTTTACGTAATTTGCATATGATTTGCTTAATCAATTACTCATGTGATCATTTATCATTAAGTCTTATGTGACGTTAATTGAGTTATCAGTTAAGTATATTTCGCCGAACTGCGACGAGCTCCGCACTCAAGTGAGCTGGCGATTTACAGTTTTCAAATCACGCTTTAATGAAGCTTATAAATACACCCAACAGAAACGTGACGTAGAGAAGGAGCTGTCACATTAACCTCCCACCTAACATGCCGCGAATGAGAGGGTGTGTGACAGGTGACAGGTGACAAGTGACGTCATCAAAAGGTTGTTATCCTCACTTTTCGCGTGCGGATTAACTCCCGTTGATGGCGTGAAGCAAGAGGTGACGTGAGGAGAAAGGGGGGTTGTTACCCAGGCGATTCTAAGACGTGCCTAAGGGGAGTGAAGGGCGATTAGAGATGAAGTGACATGACGTGTTTGAAGATTGACAAGAAAATGGGTTTCCGAGGGAAGTAGGTAGGCGAAAGCAGGCGAGTAGCTTGGAAAGAGTCCGAGGGGGATGAGATAAAAATAGAAGGCAGAAAAGAGAGTGGGGGAGACATAGATAGACAGACAGACAGACAAAAAGAGACAAATGGGGAGAAATATGGGAGAATATAGGCTAATAATATATATATACGTGTCGGATGAGATCATCCAAGATAAAGGAGGTCAGAGGGGAAGTACTTTATCAGCTTTTACGATCTCTGCCATTATTTTCTAGCATAAAAAAGATAAGAGAATAGCAGGTTCATGAATAGCTAAGACCAGCAAAACTAGAATAAAACTTTATGAATTTATGGTGTCCGTTCCCAGCTCCTGATACATTATCCGCCTTTTTCTTCCCCCCTTTTTTTAAACCCGATTTCTTTTTATTTTGTCCCGAAAGTTAAGAGAGAGAAGGAGATGGAGAGAAGCAGGGAAACTGTTTAAGTAGACTTTTCTTAACGGAAAAGTACCTTCGGAACCTGAACGCTGGAAGAAATCTCATTTCCTTATTGGGGTAACGGAGTTTATGGGGAAATAAGGGAAATGCTGAATGATGAGAAAGAGAAGGGAAATCGGGAGGGATGGAGGAACAGAGGATGAGATAGAAGAGAGGGAGGGATGGAAGAAGAGAGTGATTGGGTGGGTGAGTGATAGAGAGAGAGAGAGAGAGAGAGAGAGAGAGAGAGAGAGAGAGAGAGAGAGAGAGAGAGAGAGAGAGAGAGAGAGAGAGAGAGAGAGAGAGAGAGAGAGAGAGAGAGATGGGAGGAAAAGGACACAACAAAAAGGTCGGATTAAAGAGCATGAGAGCCAAATATCACGCAGGCAGCAACGGCCAGTGACCTGTACTTGCGACGGAACCGCACAAGTGAACTCGACTAATGTTATTTATGTGTGTTATGTGTGCCCTCGGTCGTGAGGTATTGCGATGGCTGCAGAAGGAGAGAGGGAGGAGTGAGGGAAAGAGAGAGGGGGAGGGAGAAAGGGAGAGAGAGAGGGAGAGTATGAGAGGAGGGAAGACGAGTGAGTGAGAAAGAGAGAAGTGGGTGAGGGAGAGAGAGAGGGGATAAGGGAGAGTGAGAGAGGGGGGGGGTGTAAGAAAGAGAGAGAGAGGGGGGGGGTGTAAGAAAGAGAGAGACAGAGAGAGGGGTGTAATAAAGAGAGAGAGAGAGAGAGAGAGAGAGAGAGAGAGAGAGAGAGAGAGAGAGAGAGAGAGAGAGAGAGAGAGAGAGAGAGAGAGAGAGAGAGAGAGAATGTGTATAAGTTTATGTAGGGGAAAGTATCTTGAAAGTCTAGGCTTTGTATCTTGATGTGCAAGGCCTGGCTTCTCTGCCTTCTTTTCCTCCCTCTTTATCTTGCCCTTATATGGTGCGTCTCCCCGTCACTATGTGGTCGTTTGTCTTGTCTTTGAGGATTCTTCGCTTTGTCTCCGGCCAGCGTTTCTCTTCTTTGTTTTTTTTTCGTCCAATTTATATTTTATTTCTTCTGATACTTTTTTCTTTTATTTCTTTTATCCACATTTAAATAAGATATATATATATATTTCTTCTTCCTGCTACTTCCTTTCCTTCTATCATTACCCTTTTCCAATCTTCATCTCCTTCCCTCTCGCCCTCCTCTGTTCTCTCCTCCCTCCACCCTCTTTCTCTGTCCGCCCCCCCCCCCATTTTTCTCCTTCTCTCTTTTTCCATTTTCCTTCATTCACCCTTCCCTCTCTACCCTTATGAGTAGACCTATAGCATGTGGGTCACGTGATGGAGATGCGACCATTATCAAGGCTGTGGTTCGTTTAGAGTCAGCCGCTGACTCCAGTAACAAGACACTTCAAGCGTTTTTTAGAGCTGGCCAGGTGTGTGTGTGTGTGTGTGTGTGTGAGAGAGAGAGAGAGAGAGAGAGAGAGAGAGAGAGAGAGAGAGAGAGAGAGAGAGAGAGAGAGAGACACTCTGACTGTTTGCTTATTAACCTGTCACAGTGCGTCTACTTATGTGTGTCTGTTTCTGCCTAACTGATTGTTTGTGCGTGCGTGTGTGGGCGTATGCGTGAGAAGAAAAAATAACAAAATAACAAGATGCGAAGAATAAAGAACAAAAGCTGACTTAGTAATATTAAGACAGCACCGAAGTTGTTTACGAATATGAGGAGGATGTATGTCAAGAGGCTACTGTGTGTACTCGTGCTGGACATACAACTGTACATCCATCTTGCGTGTGTTGCGTGAGAAGATGCGAGGGCCTTGGAAGGTGGGGGTGGGATGGGGTGAGGGGGGAATGTAATGACCACACCTCAAGTTTGAAAGTTTGAATTTTTTTTCCAAATCGATTTATTTATTTATTTTGCATTTCCCATTGATGCTTTATTACTTATGTTTTGCTATTTTTTTATCTTTTTCTTTTTTCTTCTTCCTTACTACTTTCCTTTTCCTCTATTTTTCTTCCCTTCTCCATTTCCCTCTCCCTCTCTCCCTCCCTTCCTTTGTACCCAACTTACCTGTTCTCCACAACTATAGCCTCAAACCAGCCCACATAAAGAATAATCGGTCCACTCTGTCCATGCATTTATCGAAGTGGCTCCCTTTACGTGACGCCGAAGTGCAGTGCGGACGTGCTGAGGTGACCGTCGGCATAATAAACGTCTTGGTCTGGCCTGGAGGCACTGTTATTTCCTTATCGCAGCTTGATGGGGCCAATAAACACGTGCTGGACTGCTGCATTTTTTTGAGTGTGTGTGTGTGTGTGTGTGTGTGTGTGTGTGTGTGTGTGTGTGTGTGTGTGTGTGTGTGTGTGTGTGTGTTTGTTTGTATGTATGTGTTTGTGTAGGTGTATGTATGTGTATGCGTATGTATGTATGCATGTGTGTCTTTGTTTTTTGGGGGGTTTTGAGAGGGGGGGAGGGGGGTTGGGCTAGAGATGGCATGCGTATTTATTGGGGAAATTAAACCGTTAGGTGAACCCAAGATGCGAGAATTTTAGGTTTGGAGAGGCTGTCGTGGGTTATTTCCGTGTGACTGTGTGTCTTCGAGTGAGTGAATGAATGAATGAATGAGTGAGTGTGTGGGAGTTTGAGTGTGAATGAGTATGCATTGTGCATTCCGTCTCTCTGCTTTTATTGTATCCCCCTTCGTCTTTCGCTCTCCTTTTTTTCTCTCTCCTTCAAAGCATTTCCGACATTCGACAAGTTGCGGTTCCAAAAGACTCAATTGTGTGCTACAACAGCCCGAGGAAGTAGAGCATCTCGAGAAGAAGCTTAAGAAAAGGGTTACCGTTTTTTTTTCTTTCTTTTTTTTAATAAGGACTTAAAGATACCCAATCAAGAATCATTTGTAGGAGGAAAATGTTCCGAGTTTTTTTTTAACACAGAGGAAAATAAAGAGTTAATTAGATTCCCAGTAGTTTGTACTCATGACAAAAAGAATACAACATATGGAATTAAGGAACGGTACTGTGTAATGAATCGGATCCCGAAGTAGGTCGGTTAGAGTACATGTGTCGCTGAGTGTGCGTTTACACGTTCCGCGATGTCCAGGAAGCGGATGCACGGTCGGGAGAGAGAGGACGGAGGTAGGGTAGAGAGAGAGGGGGGAGGGTGTGAAGAAGGAAGGGAGGGAGGGAGAGGACGGAGGTAGGGTAGAGAGAGAGGGGGGAGGGTGTGAAGAAGGAAGGGAGGGAGGGAGAGGACGGAGGTAGGGTAGAGAGAGAGGGGGGAGGGTGTGAAGAAGGAAGGGAGGGAGGGAGAGGACGGAGGTAGGGTAGAGAGAGAGGGGGGAGGGTGTGAAGAAGGAAGGGAGGGAGGGAGGGAGTGAGTAAGGAAGGGAGATAGGGAGGAGAGACAGGAAGGAAAGAGAAGAAAGAGAAAAGGGGAGGAGAGAGGAAAGAAGAAAGGGAGAACAGACAGACAAACAAAATGAGAGAGGAAGAGGAGGAGATGGAGGAGGAGGAGGAGGAGGAGGAGGAGGAGGAGGAGGAGGAGGAGGAGGAGGAAGAGGAGGAGGAGGAGATGGAGGAGGAGGAGGAGGAGGAGTAGGAGTAAATCTAGCGGAGTGACATCGAACGGTTCTGAGTGGCCTCGGCCAAGCTGCGGTGATGACACAGATGTAAGTCCGGGTAAGATGGTGATGATCGATTGTTATGATTGTATTCCCATGAACGCGGAGCCTCGCCACGCCGCGCCGGACTGTTGGACGAAAAGTGATGATGATTGTTTGTTCGTTTGCTTTGATTTTCCATTTTGTCTTCAACTGTTGTTCATTCGGTTTTCATTTGAGTTTTTTAATGGTATGTGCAGATGGTTTACTTGTTTGTCTGGTGGTTTACATTATTTCTTGCATATCTTGGACTGTTTTGTTTGTCTTTGATTTTTTTTTTTTTAATCATTGTTCATTCGGGTTTTACACTTTCCGTCGAGACCTTTTTTTTAATGGCGTGTCAAGATGACTGTTCATTTGTTTTGATTCGTGGGATTTTGTCCATCTTTGATTTTAATGTTTTAAAACTTGGCCATTCGGTGGTGATGTCTTGTTTGTTTCTGAGTTGTTTGGGTTGCGTTTATTTTCAGAATTAGTCACTCGATTTGTCATTGTCCATCGATGTTTTTTTATTCGTAAACCTATCAAGCCACGAGTCGCCTTCGGTTCACTGACCTTGAAGAGAGGATTTCGAATTTCGGGTGTCCTGAATCTCCTGCATTTCCCGGAATTCAGGAAATGCGGTTCAGTCAATGCCAGCTGCAGTTATTATATTCATTTTCTGTTGTTTGCATGGGATGATATTAGATGGAAAGGGAGCGAGAGGGGCAGATTAAGAGAAAGGAAGGTGAGAGAATAGGCACAATCAAAGTGCGGATAAGGAGAGATAGGCCTATGGCTCTGTGGCGAATTGTCCGGGATTAATTAAGGCTAGCAGGGGGATCATCCTTGTACTTAGGGCTTCCAGTAATAGAGGAAGATAAAGTTTGGCGCGGCGAAGAAGAGAAAATAGGAGAGGGAGAAGGGGAGAAAGAGAGAGACAGGAAAAATGGAGAGCGAAAGGGGGAGAAACAGGGAGACAAAGAAAATAGAGAGAGAGAGAGAAGGGGAGATAAAGGGAGACAGAAAATAGAGAGAGGGGAGGGGGGGGGGAGAGGGAGACACAGGAAATAGAGAGAGAAGGGAAGAAAGAAAATAGTGAGGCCACTGTGCAGTGACTGTTCCCAGAAACGGAAGAGGACCCGATGTACGTATAAAAGGTGGTCTGTAGAGTGCGGTTTAATAGTGGTTTATTGTAGAGTGTGGTCTAATATTACTTTATTTTGGCTTTGTTATCAGCAGTGCTCGAGATTAAGGTGCAGTTTGATGCAAGATGTGTGGAAGGTATCAAGATCTCGGTGAATATACTTCTTCAGATATATATAATTTCTACGGAGCGGATAAGATAAATTAATTATATTTCGTACCGAGAGTCTTCCTATCAAGGTTCCCTCAAGTTTGCCTTTCTCTCGTGACTTACAACAAAGCCGCAGTATAATGCACAGTAAGAAAAACGAAGCGATTAAGTATCTTGGCCCAAAGGTACACTGCACGATCAGTTTACAATGGAGTCTTGATCGCATTACACGGTTTCTCCAGAGGGTTCAGATAACATGAGAATGGAGAAGACATTTGGGCTGAATGCGAGGGAGCAAGATAATGACATGCGTGATCGTTTGCTCTGAAGTCTCATTTTCCGAAGTGAAATTGGAATGCACCGATGAAAGAGAGAATGAAAATCGGTGTAATGATGATGGTAATGGTGTTTTTAGTGAGATAATGATATTAATGGTAATGATGGTAGCAGTGATGATGATGGTGCAGATATTGCTAATAATAATAATGCCAATGAGGATAATAATAATTTTTGTAATAGCGATGAGCATGATGATGATAGTAATAAAGATGATAATGAAATAATAAAAAGGATAATCATGATTAATAATGATAGTAATGATATTTAGTAATGATAACAAATAGATGGCAGTCATGAATAATAAAATAAAAAAGAGCTAAAGAGACCACTGGACAAAACAAAAAATAGGAAACAGGAATGGATTATGTGTATTTAAGGCCTCCCGGGAACCGCTGAGAAGGAGTTCGAGGACTCTCTCAGGCGGGAAATCCCCCCCCCCTCCCACTCCCTCTCCACTCCCACTCCTTTCGGGCCGTGTTTTCTCGCCGACGTTCGAGGGAGGAGGATGGGCGTCGAGGGCGGATGGACGCCTCTGAGACGCTGAGAAGGTCCTAGGGCAAAGGAAGCGCTGGGGAAGAACCGGGGGATGGGGAATCGGGGAGAGCAGGGATCGGAGTAAGAGAGGAGTGGAAGGGGAGGGGGGATTCGAGGAGAAGAGTGAGTTGGTCCTCGAAGATCTTGAGTATGATTGGAAAATTGTTTGGATTTAGACCAACGCTTTCTCTCTCTATCTCTCCCCCTCTGCTCTCTCTCTTACTCCTCTCTCTCTCTCTCTCTCTCTCTCTCTCTCTCTCTCTCTCTCTCTCTTTCTTTCTTTCCTTCTCTTTCTCCTCGCTCTCTTTACTTTTCTTTTCCTCTTTCCCTCCCTCCCACTTCCTACTCCCTCCCTCTTTCCCTCCCTCCCTGCCTCCATTCCCCCCTCTTTTGGACGGGATGTGAAGTTCAGAATGGTGATGCAGGTGAGGAGGAAGTATTGAATAATTTGAAAGTAAGCTATTATTGGTATCGGATTATATAGCATTTAATTAAATTAGGTATTGGTATCATCGGGTTATAATACCAATTGAATTGATTATTATCCCGGCTGGATTGCGCGGAATTAAACGTTTAGAGTCATAAGTTAGCCTATTAGTATCATATTGGATTGCGATGTTACCTTTGATGCATATGTCAGTGCTAAAAGGATTTGCGTGAATTTTGACATCAACCAAAATAAATCGCAGTCAGATTTGCATAATCATATCTGCAACAACTCTGAAAAAACACACCTCGATATGATGAATATTATTATATTTTGGGAGTAAAGTTATGCAAATCTGATATATCCATAAAGTCATTCATATTGGGGGGAGGGGGATACAGCATGCAATATCTACGAAGCGGGGAGGTTTTTATGCAAGCTGTATCGACAAGGATGCTAAATATTGTTTGAATTCCACCCCCTCCCCTCCTCGTGTTAGCCATGATACAGTAGACATTCTACAAAGCGGGTGGTTTTTATGCAACTGTATCGACATGGATGCTAAATATTGTTATATCCCCCCTCCCCCCCTCCCGTGCTAAGCCAGGCGTGACATATTGACAGTAGGAATTTTATCCTGCCATGTTATGGGACGGTTTGTAACGTTGGATGAATTCTTTGTTTAGACGTGTGTTCGTTATCCGGACGCGGATATTACATCAGAAAAGATGATGACGGCCGTAATTAGAGAATGCGATAATGACGGGGCCGAGGGGGTAAGAGGGAAGGATGTAAGAATTGGGAGAATGATTAGATTGGGAATTATCCTCCCATAAACCACGGAACAGCGGACAGGGTGGACAGGTGAACAGTAATTAAACTCGGCCAATAGGTCCCAGGGTATTTTGTCAGGACGCGAAATAACGCGGCGCGGATATGAAAGCCGGTGGCATTTATCAAAGCAAGACATCAAAGTCGAGGGCGAGTGATGGTTTC
>NW_028234429.1:33592072-33594572 GCF_977035675.1 Penaeus japonicus | reverse complement strand
GAGGAGGGAAGGGGAAGAGTGTGTGGGTGAGGAGGGAAGGGGAAGAGTGTGTGGGTGAGGAGGGAAGGGGAAGTGTGTGGGTGAGGAGGGAAGGGGAAGAGTGTGTGGGTGAGGAGGGAAGGGGAAGTGTGTGGGTGAGGAGGGAAGGGGAAGAGTGTGTGGGTGAGGAGGGAAGGGGAAGAGTGTGGATGAGGAGGGAAGGGGAAGGGTGAGAGTGAGAAGGGAAAGGGAAGAGTGTGGGTGGGGAGGGAAGGGGAAGAGTGTGTGGGTGAGGAGGGAAGGGGAAGAGTGTGGATGAGGAGGGAAGGGGAAGGGTGAGAGTGAGAAGGGAAAGGGAAGAGTGTGGGTGGGGAGGGAAGTGGAAGAGTGTGCGTGGGGAGGGAGGGAAGGGGAAGGGGAAGAGTGAGGGGTTGGAATAACATCATCGGCCTTCACAGGAGCCGCCGATGTCCTGGTGGTTGTGTGGTTATGGCGGCGGTCTGGTCGGCTCCCTCGATGTGTTTTTCTTTTTGTTGTTGTTTAAGTGTTTCATGTTTGTGTATGTGCTGGGTCTTTCTTAGGTGTCATCGCAGTATTTTTGGTTTTCCAACATACATGTAAAGCTTGGGTGTGTGGCGTCGTAATGAGAATCACTTAACTTGCCTTAACCATTATCGATCCAAGAGCTAAAAGAGGACCGACAGTGTCTCAAAAACACCATAGTGCTCGTCATCTCTTGTGAAATTAAGTCACCATAGCGGAGCTTATGAAAGCACAAACAATATCCGCTCAACGAAGTATATGAAATCCCTCCCTCCCCCCCGCAAGACCAATAAATTTCAGAGACTTGGAATTGAACAAAATATAACGAGGCAGTGGCACTCACGCTTGTAAAAGGGAGGTGCATGATTCTGCAGTTTTGTCGGTAGTGTATGAAGCCCGAACAGGTGTCTGGCCACATAGAGGCTGCATTTTGTAGATAAAACGATCATATTGTGCGAGCCATCTGTGTTGATTTTAATCATCGGATTGATAAATGAATGTGGGAGAAGAAGGGGAGAAAGAGTGTGAACGAGCGAGTGAGTGAGACTTTGGTAGAGGGAGGGATAGGGAGAGAGAGAGGGAGAGAGAAAGGGTGTATGTGAGTATGTGAGTGTTTGTGTGTGAGTGTGTGAGTGAGTTAGTGAGTGTGTGATACATCCGTGTAATAATGACACAAATAACGACGATGATAATCATGATAACCATGATATGAAAAAATGAGAAGAAGAATTCTGGCAGTACCAACAACAGCAGCAGAAATCATTGCAATAAAAACAATGGAAGTCTTTCATGGGCCTTTTTTGAGTCCACGAACAACGCACACGTTGGCGTTATTGCTATTTGCAACAAAACGCACCAATTGCCAGGTCGCGTTCGCACCATGTACCTCGACTATGGATGCGGTCGAGTCGTTGATTTCGCTATGAACAAAAACAAAACAAAAACAGGACTTTTGAAGTGTGACCACGAACGCCGTCTCATGTCGAGTTGGCTGTTACTGGCACCAGGCGACGCCACAAGGTTTCTTGCTCCGGTTTTTATGTAGTTTTTTTTTGTATTCTTTCTCTTTCTTTCCCTATCTTTCTCTCTCTTTCCCTCTCGTTCTCTCTCTTTTCCTCTCTCTCTCTCTCTCTCTCTCTCTCTCTCTCTCTCTCTCTCTCTCTCTCTATATATATATATATATATATATATATATATATATATATATATCTTTATCTCTCACCCTCTTTCTCTTTTTCTCTTTCTTTCTCTTTCCCCCTTTCTTTCTCTACCCCCCCCCCCCCTCTCTCTCTCTCTCTCTCTCTCTCCCTTCTTCTCTCTCTCTCTCTCTCTCCTCTCTCTCTCTCTCTCTCTCTCTCTCTCTCTCTCTCTCTCTCTCTCTCTCTCTCTCTCTCTCTCTCTCTCTCTCTCTCTCTCTCTCTCTCTCTCTCTCTCTCTCTCTCTCTCCTTCCCTCCCTCCCTCCCTTTCTCCGACTCTCTCCAGTACAGCTGTCATAAAAGGGGGAGACTTAGAAGAATTATAAGGACTGTATGCTACTACCGCAGTATTTGGCGTCGTCACAGTAATTAGGTATTGCGTCGACCATGTCTCTCATTGCGAGTTCAATATGGGAATTAAAGCCATATGATGAATTTACAGTAAGATCGAAGTGGACTTTCGACTACTAATGCATTTTCAGTGATCGCATTATTCCTTTATTCAGTTATACGAAATTATAATGATAGAGAGAGAGAGAGAAAAGAACGAGAGAATCTCCATTAAGTTTTTGCAGCAAAATAAATCAAACGGATAAAAGAGGAAGTCTTGGAAGCACTTGCAGAAGAAAAGGACGGAAAAACAAAAATACAAAAAGTGAAGAGTTAAGAGTGAGGCCCATCCTCCAGTGTGGAAGGAGGGCACACAGTCAGCAAGAAGGAAAAAAACTTTGATGTTTAAGAATATTTTCCGTTTTTATGCTTATGCTTTACTGTTTGATTC
>NW_028234429.1:33562072-33587072 GCF_977035675.1 Penaeus japonicus | reverse complement strand
TAATCTGACTTGCATTTATGAATAGACACGTGTGGAATGATGCGTTGATTTGAGATTCAGGTAATGCGCAGTCAGCTGTCGCGTTGATTATTTTTTTGTCACCTCCCCCATAGCATATAGGATATGAATTATAATCATAGGTAAATAATAATAACTGATAATGATGATGATAATAGTGATAATGAAAGTAATATATGTTAATGATAGATGACTATCCTGAGGATGATGATAACGATAATGATAATATCGATGATAATGAAAAATGATGATATTCAAATTCAGAAAGATAATGATAACCAATAAATGAGCAGGACCCCGATCCGAACTCCCCTCCGAGGAAAGGGTTCACACGGCGAGCTTCCATATCTCGTCTCCAGGGTGTAGGGTGTCAATCTGGAAGGAGTCCTTCACGCCTCCTTGTGGCTTCTCCTAGTGATCCCGCGACGCCCCTAACCTCTGGAACGTGTCTGGGATTACAGGGGCAGTCTCAGAGTCCTGAGGGGTGGGGGTGGGGGTGGGGGTGGTGCCGGCGGGTAGGGGAGGGGATGGGGAGGGGGCGGATGGAGTGCTCGTAGCGTGGGGATATTACGCCACATTATCGTTGTTGTTATTGTCATTGGTGTTTATTTTTCTATGTTAGTATTTCTATTATTATTGTTGTTGATTTGCTCGTGCCATCTTTGTCGTTGTGTGAGTAATGATTGCGAGGGCAAATTTGGCAAAATTTCACTCACTGGCGCATTGTTTCTTGTATTGTTCAACCGTCCATTTTTCTGTCCATCATAAATTTATTGTTATTTTACACATTGAAAAAAAAAATATATATATGTTTGCAGGTAGTGCCCGTGCGAGCGCCTAGGCCTATGTATACTGATTATATATATTTATGTAGCTCAGTTGCTCCTACATCTGTTCTTGCGTATTTGGGGTAACAGCCAATATGATTGATGGTGGGTAGCGTGGGGGGGGGGGATCTGAGGGTCTGTGGGAACGGAGGCTGGGACGAGGTTGGTGGTCTCGGCCCCTCGTGGCAGGGAGAGGAGGTAAGCGAGATGAGGGGTGACACTTGTCTCGGCTGACTCCCTGCTTCCTCTTTTCCCTCTCTTCCTCATTCCTCTTTTCCATCTCTCCCTCATTCCCTTTGTTCTGACTCGTTCTTCTTCCTTTGTCTTCTTCCTCTTCCTACTTCCTCCTCTCTTCTCTTTGATCGAATTCTTCTCTCGTTTCGTCTTTTCCATTTCCTTCTCTCGCTTTATCCCTCTTTCTCTCAATCTCTCTCTCTCTCTCTCTCTCTCTCTCTCTCTCTCTCTCTCTCTCTCTCTCTCTCTCTCTCTCTCTCTCTCTCTCTCTCTCTCTCTCTCTCTCTCTATTTCTCTCTCTCTTTCTTTCTTTTCTCTCTCTATTTCTCTCTCTCTTTCTTTCTTTTCTCTCTCTCTCTCTCTCTCTCTCTCTCTCTCTCTCTCTCTCTCTCTCTCTCTCTCTCTCTCTCTCTCTCTCTCTCTCTCTCTCTCTCTCTCTCTCTCTCTCTCTCTCTCCAATATCGTTCTTCCTCTTCTCTTCATCCTCCTCCTTCCATGAACTTAGCTTTTTTCCACCCTCTTTCAATAGACATTTTTATTTGCAGTCTCTCAGGCATATTTACCTCCTGGGAAATCTTCACGCGTAACGTCTCTTTAATATAGTTCACCCTCCCGTTTCAACTCACGTTTCCTCATAGAAAACGAGAAAGGAAAATTCACAATGCCCCAGGTATGAACTCGGAAATCGCCACGAACTGCTTCCTTTAAATTCCTTTCCTTTCAGCAGTCTTAAAACATCTTTGTTTGAGGGGGGGGGAGGGTGTTGAGGATAATAGAATGGGGGGGAGATGGGGTCGAGGGGCGGGGGCGAGGGCGAGGGCGAGAGAGAGCGAGCGAGCAGGTGAACCGTAAACGTCAGGCGAGACAAGACTAATTACCTTCTCCAAGGTGATTTACGGGCGTTGGTGTGGACATGCGGGATGAAGGGGGGAGGGGGGTTAAGGAGAGGAGAACAAGTGTGGGTACGGGGGCGGGAGGGAGAGAGGGGGAGTGAGGAGGGGAGAAGAAGTGTAGGTGGGATGTGGGAGGGGTAGGGAATGGGAGGGTACATGCAGGGGAAGGAGAATGAGGTAGGCAGAGTAAGGGTGAGGGCGCGGGGAGGGGGGACATGAGGAAAGTATGGCCTAAGGATGTGGGGAGTGGGAAAGGGAGAGGGAGGAGGAGGGCGTGTGGAGGAGGGAGAGGGAGGGGAAAGGCATGAGGATGGGGGGAGAGGGAAAGGGGGGGTGGGTGTAGAGAAGGGAGAGGGTGGTGGAGGGCGTGTGGAGGAAGGAAAGGGAGGGCGTTTGGAGGATGGAGAGGGAGGGTGTGGGGAGGAGTGAGAGAAAGAAAGAAGGGCATGAGGATAGGGAGAGAGGGAGAGCGAGAGCGTGTTGGAGAAGGGGGAGGGGGAGGGAAACGTGAGGATTAGGGGAAATCAAGTGCGGGTGTTGGGGCGCGAGGGCGTGGGCGGGTTAGCGTGTCATCTCTCTCCCTCTGTTCCTTGGCCAAGGGAGGAGGAGGGCGAGGTCTCAGCTGTGGTCAAGAGGTGAGGGTCTTGTTTTTTACGAATTTTCCTTGTTTTTCCTGTTTTTCCATTTTCATTTTTATAGTACAGTTGGTTTGGTTTGATTTGTTGATTTTTTCGTGTTTTTTTATTTGTTTTGATTATGAGTAATTTGTTTCTGTATCATAGTTGATACTGCAGTATTCTTCAGCTGTTATTGTTATTATTATTGTTGTATTTATCAGTTTAGTTATTATTATTATCATGATTATTATTATTGCTATTATTATTGTTGTTATCATTATCATTGTTATTGTTATTATTATTAGTAGTAGTAGTAGTATTTTATATATATTATCATCATCATCATCATCAATCATCTGCATTAGTTTAATGTCATATGAATGGCAACACCATCATGTTAGCGTTACATTACTCGCTCCAGTATATATATATATATGTTTTTTTTTTCATCAAAAAGTATGTATAATTTATAACCTGGTTTATGACGTCATATAAAGATACCTTGATGTTCATTATGTTTTATTGATATGACACATGCATAAAAAGTGACATATCTAATAAAAAAAAAGGTTATCAATTTAAATTGAATCTTTGGACATCATTCAAAGCAGAACATTTGTAAGTCTGATTGAGAACCTATTGCTATTAGCAATGAGGAAAAGTATCGGTCAGATGAAAAAAATAAGCCAGATTAGTCAAGTAACAGATAGTTATTATGAATGTTTTCTTCTCAAATCCAGTCGGAAAATGTCAGTGTGAATTTTTATACTGCGATGAAAGAGAAAGTTTTAACACTGTACCGTTCGACGAAATGGAGAGAGGGACATGGAGATAAGGGGGGAGGAAAGGGGGAGAAGGAGGAACAAGAAAAAAAGCTGAAGAGTTGGGAGGAAGGGAGAGGGGTGATTGGGAAAGAGGGAGAGACAAGAAGAGAGCCATGAGATACACACACACACACACACACACACACACACACACACATACACACACACACACACACACACACACACACACACACACACACACACATACACACACACACACACACACACACACACACACACACACACACACACACACACACACACACACACACACACACACACACACACACACACACACACACACACACACACCAGCACTTAGTTATTAATTCCTGAATTACGTTCTTTGATTTAATGAAGAGTGAATTGTGAATTTCAAAAATATCTCTCTCAGCCGAAATGACTGTGTATAAACGATTTTAAAGCTACACTGCTAAAAAGAAAAAATCTTCTCCAGCCCCTCCCCCCTCACCCCCCAAAAAGAAATCCTAAAAGAATCCTCTTTTTTCCCAAAAAAATCCACTTATTTTTACAGTGACACACGCCCGGCTGAGTGAGGAAATGGAGCGTTTGATCGGGAATACGTGCGCTTCTGGCTTGGAGGAGGGAAGGGAAGGGAAGGGAAGGAATGGGAAGGGAAGACGAAGAGAAAAACGGAGGAAGGAGAGTGGGAAGTGGGTGAAGAAAGAGGGAGGATGTGAGAGAGATGGGGAGAAGGAAGGAGGGAAGGAAGTGAAATGAAGGAAGAGAGAGAGGGAAGTGATGTGACAAAGGAAGGAGTGAACAAGAGAGAGAGAGAGAGAGAGAGAGAGAGAGAGAGAGAGAGAGAGAGAGAGAGAGAGAGAGAAAGAGAGAAGCAAGGTAAACCATGGAAGCCTCATCCGTAGAGGTAGCAACAAAGCACCTGCAGACGCTGAGGTAAGATAGCAGACGTACTTGACAAAGGTACTAATCACCTTGCAAGACACGAGCCACGAAAGGTTTCTTAAATGACCAGCGCATCCGTGACATAACCCCCCCTCCCCCTCCCCTCCCCTTGTAGGCGAGTCGAGCCGAGCCTTTGTCTCTCCAAGTGTGGCAAATGGCCCTGTGGCGTTTGGTTTACTTGTAAGATTTCATTGTTTACTTTCTCTCGTTTTGTTTTTGCGATGTTGGTAGTAGTCAAGATTTATTATTTTTATTATTTTTTATGTTTACATCTAGGGTTTTTGTTATTTGCCCCTCCATTTATATTAGTTTTGTGGATTTTAAAGCTGCAACGACAGACTTTTCGAAAATTGCAAGGCGATATGGAGACAAGCTCGGATGGCCTGCGACCTGATGACGTCACTCGAAAGCATTAAGCAAATGTGATGAATATGTAGATGACACCACCAGGCCGCCAAGACTTGCGATTAAGATACGGGAAACAGATGGTTGGACCGAAAATAATTTTTTATACGATTGTGATGCATTTTGGTATAGTGATACATCTTATTTGATTGCTTTATGGGAATAGTCTCTCTCTTTCTTCTTCTCTCTTTCACCTCTCTCTCTCTCTCTCTCTCTCTCTCTCTCTCTCTCTCTCTCTCTCTCTCTCTCTCTCTCTCTCTCTCTCTCTCTCTCTCTCTCTCTCTCTCTCTCTCTCTCTCTCTCTCTCTCCAGGAAGGAGGCAGCCTTCCCGCCCGTCGCTAGCCGAGGGGAACACATCCGCCGTAGGATCTCGAGGGGAAGGAGAGGGGAGGGGAGTCTTGTAGGCCTCGGGCGTCGGCTGTGTGATTGAGGTTTCGATCCACGAGGGAGGGAGAGAGGGAAGGAGGGGGGATGGAGAGTAGGAAGGATGATAAGAGAAGGGAAAGAGGTGAGGGGCTGAGAATTAGAGGAGCGAAAAGGGAAGAGAAAGACTAGTTAGATGGAGGGGAAAGATCCTCCTGATTATAGGCCATAGGATTTTAGCGGAGGCAGGATGCTGAAAGGATAAGAAGGGCCTTTTTTCTAGGGATTATCCTAAGAAAACGCTGTGTCATCCTTGAATCAGCTGATCGAGTCAATCTGCTGATTTGACAGGTTATGGAACGTAGTAAGGTATCAGTGTATTGATGGCACAGTAAAATATCAATCAATTTATGACATATTTTTGCTTTTCCGCTCTCTCCCTCTTAATCTCTCCCATTCTACCTGCCTGTCTCTTTCTCCTCGCCTTCTCCCCTCCTTCTCTTTTGTTTTTCCATCTCCCTCCTCTTTCCCCCCAGCCCCCCCCCCCCCCCCACGACCGCGTCCTCTCAATCTCCCTGCTCCAAGTGCCCGTGTGGATGAAGTTGTCAAGTGCTCAGTCAGCGTCCTCTCAACTGCTAAGTGTGGATGAAGGTGTCCTCAGTCAGTCTCTCTTGCTCTCTTTCTTTCTTTCTCTCTCTCTCTCTCTCTCTCTCTCTCTCTCTCTCTCTCTCTCTCTCTCTCTCTCTCTCTCTCTCTCTCTCTCTCTCTCTCTCTCTCTCTCTCTCTCTCTCTTTCCTCCCCTCTCTGTGCATCAAACACACACACACACACACACACACACACACACACACACACACACACACACACACACACACACACACACACACACACACACACACATGCACACAAACATACATTTTCTCATATTTATAGACAAGTGCCCAGATCCATCCTATATACTATAATACATTATAACAGCGAGTCCTATCCCGCCACTACATCACCCCCTCCCCATCCCCATCCCCATCACAGGTTCCTGTCTTCCGCGACGTCTGTTACGGTCTGGAATTACCTGTCGCGTCAGCTTCCTTCGACCGCAGAGGATCTCAGAGGGGGGGGGGGGCGATCGAGGGACGTGAAGAAACCTCTTAAGTCGGTTGCCTTAAGCAGTATTTATGTGCACTTAGCATGAAAAAAAACTGCGGCGGCTTAGCGGACGCCCATACGGAGATTTAATGGAATTGTTTTTACTTTCCTGCAATGGAAAGTAATACACCACTGCAATGGCAGTGGTGTATTTTTCTTTATATATTTTCATTATCTGTGTCATGCATGCTATGTTATTTATGGCATCATCATTCTGTTTATAGTATTCTTACCTTAAACCATCAATACTTTTCACATTGTAATTGTTATTTATGATACAAAAACTGAGAATATTTGTTACGATTCTTTAGTAGATAATTTTATGGATATTATATTACTGTGATCTGAAATATCTGATAAAAAATGGGCAACATAAAAGAAAACGTGCAACTCAGCTGACACCAATAGCTAAATGTACCGAAAACGGACCAATACGACCACTGTTATGCAAAAAACGACCTTTATGTAGAGCTAACGTTTACATTTTTTCACGAGTAAATAAGAAAACAAGGGAGAGGAAATGGTACTTGGGTACTCCATACAGACCAACAGCAATTTTCCGGTAAACTGGCAGTGTGGGAAAAAAAAAGAGTTGGTAGGGCAAGGTAGGACCTTGGTAATGTAGCGTGGCACGAGTATGTAATAGCTATAGGAGGCATGTAGATGGTTCCAGTTTATGTGTTCTATGGAGTACTGACATACACGCTCACACACACGCACATGCATATGCACATGCACATGCACATGCACACGTACACGTACATATACACGCACACGCATATGTACATGCACACGTACATGTACATGCACACGTACATGCACATGCACACGTACATATACACGCACACGCAAACACACACACACGCAAACACACACACACACACACACACACACACACACACACACACACACACACACACACACACATATACATTCTCTCTCTCTCTCTCTCTCTCGTCATACAATTACATGTACAGTATATTTCTTTGATCAAATATATATACATGCATATTTTCACAATGTATTTTTCGATGTATTTTTTCCAAACATGACATCTACTTTTCAGGTACGGCGACATGCGCGGGTGTTTTGCTCTGTGGTCTTGAGTGAGTGAGTACACGTGGCACTGCCGTCCTGTTACATATAGCTTGTTCTCGATAAAATGGTTGCCTCGCGCTGTTTACAAATGCAGAATGCGAACCTCCTACATCACAATGGTTACGTGACGGGACGGGTCTACGCCTGAATATTGAGCGTTAGAATGTGTCACCCTTCCCTCCCGTACACCTCCCCCCTCCACCTCCTCTGTCTGTTTCCCCTCGTTCGCGCGTTCGTTTTTGTTTATCTCCTCTTCTTCCCTTTTCTTCCTTCCCTCCTTCTTCGTTCCTCTTCTTTCCCTTCCCCCCCTCCTTTCCTTTTTCATTTTCTCCCCTCTCTCGCCCTCATTCCCCCCCCTTCCTTTTTCCATCTTCCCCCCCTCTCGCCCTCATTCCCCCCTTCCCTATATTTTCTCTCCTTATTCCTATCCCCTCCTTTCGTCCACTGCTTTCGCCATCAAGCCCTCCCCTCCCCTCCCCCTTCCCCCCGGGGCTGTCACGTGGCGCTCACAGCAGGCGCGAGGGTGAGTCCCCAGCTTCTCCCCTCTTCGTAATATCCCGCAGGAGAGAGGTAAGTGCGGCGGACGCGGAGGGGAGGTGGGAAGGTGAAAATGTGAGAGGGAGGAGGGGGGCAGGATTCAATGGCCAGTTCAAGAGGGGCTACTGTATTCCTCATTTAATAAGATGGTATTAAGACGTTGGCAGGCGAGGGGAGGTGAGATGGCACCCTGGACGAGTTTGAAAGTGGGAAGGGGAAACACCTGTTCTTAGCGCAAATGAAGCGGGTCAGGCTAGGTAAATGAGGGTATGATTGATGGGGAAACGAATGTGACAGGTAAATGGGGAAAAAGAGAGGGGAATGAGAAAGAGAAAGAGAGAGGGGAATGAGAGAGAGAGAGAGAGTGTGTGTGTGTGTGCGTGCGTGCGTGCGTGCGTGCGTGCATGTGCATGTGCATGTGTGTGTGCGTGCGTGTGAAGGTTGATAGTGAGGGGAGAGTTGAAAGAGGTAAGGAGGGAGAGGGAGTGTTGGGTGGCGGGGGCAGAGGGTGGGGGTTGTGGGGTGAAAGGGATAGTGACTCATACTGACCGTTACAGCTAGAGACTTACGCTACTCTGCCTAACCCCCCCCCCCTCGTTCCCCTAAAAAGATACCCTTATAGCACCCGAGGAGAGGGGAGAACTAAGGGGAAACTTTGTGTTGAAAAATACCCCCCCTCTTTGATAAGCTGAAAGACTAGAATTTTTTTATGATTATATGAGGATATAGATTTAATACCTTGTGAGGCACGGGCGGGCAGTCGAGGCGCAGTGCGACGCCGTAGGGAGAGGGGAAAGTTGGGTGGGTGGGGGTGGGGTGAGGCAGGGGTGTGTGTTTACATTCAAAGTGTGCATCCAGTGTGCAAGAGCTCTCGTCACCCGAAGCGTCTTGTTTCTTTTTCTTCTTGTTTTTCTTTTTCTTCTGATTATTTTTATTATTTTTGTTATTATTACAATTATTATTCTATGGTGAGGGGAAAGAGATGGATAGAGAGACAGACAGACACAGATAGACCGACAATCGGACGGACGGGCGCAGACAGACAGCCAGACAGAGAGACAAACAGACAAAGAGTCATAGCGCGGGAGAAGAAGAGAGAGGGGAAAATGGGCGGGATGGAGCAGCCTCTGGAGAAGGCGGGGGTCGAGGGGAGAGAAAGTTAATTCGATTCAAGGGTCGATGTTTATTTACTGGGATTGTTTTTTTTATGTTGGGTACCAAAAGTGCTGGCCCTAGTAGACTTAGGATATACTCTCTCTCTCCTCTACTTCTTCCTCTTCCCTCCTCCCCCCTCCCCCCTTCACCTCCTCCCCCCTCCCCCCTTCACCTCCTCCCTCCTCCTCCCTTCACCTCCTCCCTCCTCCTCCCTTCACCTCCTCCCTCCTCCCCCTTTTACCTCCTCCTCTTCCATCCTCCACCTCCTCCTCCTCCTCCTCCTCCTCCTCCTCCTCCTCCTCCTCCTCCTTCTCCTTCCCCCCCCTCGGGAAAAGCTCTAAAGCATTTCTTTGTCCGTCCCGCCAGAGACGTTTGTTGTTCTATGATTTATGGCGGAGGTGTTCTCTTACCTTCCCCTTCCTGTCGTCAACTCGGCTCTTGGGTGCATCCCCCAGCCCTCGGAGGTTTCCCCTTCGGAGGTTTCCCCTCGGGTTCCTTAGGGATAGGTGGGTAGGGCAGAGGTTTCTGCTGTTGTTGTTTTTTTGTGATGTCTCTTTCCCGTGTTTCGTTGTTTAGTTGTTCTCTTGATTATGTGTTCAATGGGTCTTGCTTGCGTTTTGTTGTTTTCCTGTTCTTCCTCCTCCTCCTCCTCCTACTACTACTACTACTACTACTACTACTACTACTACAAGTAACTAATACTATTACTATTACTACTACTACCACTACCACAACAACTACTACTACTACTACTTATACTACTACTACTACTACTACTACTAGTACTACTACTACTTCTACTACTTCTACTACTTCTACTAATACTATTACTACTACTACTACTACTACTACTACTACTACTACTACTACTCCTTCTACTTCTACTACTACTACTACTACTTCTACTAATACTAATACTATTACTACTACGTCTACTACTACTACTACTACTTTTTCTCCTTTTCCTCCTCCAGCAATGACCACTGCTTCTTTCCTCCAATTCCTCCTCCTGCACCACCACGCCACCTCTTCCTCCTCCTCCTCTTCTCCCTCCTCCTCATCTTCCCCCACTTCCTGACCTGCATTAAGATCATGAAGGTCAATGGAAAGAGAAACGCCAGTAAGCCTGGCTCGATGGCTTATTAAGGGGAAGAAAGAGGGAAGTGGCTCGAAGGATTTTTTTTAAATATTTTACTTTAGTTTGATTGACGAAGGGCGCTCGAGGGATTTTTTTTTGTTTACTTTATTTTGATTGTCCGAGGGCGCCCGGGGAAAGTTTTTCATTTTTATTTTTATCTTGGTTGTATATCACTTTTTTTGGGGGGGAGGGGGGTGGCGATGGTTACATTTGAGTTGTGTTGAGGTTAAAAAGAGAAAAGGGAGAGGAGAATGAGAGATGAATATGAATAAATGTTATTGCTCTTCTCCTTTTCTGTTTGTTCTCCTCTTCTTCCTCCACATAAGTAAGAAAAGGGATTATGGAGGTGAGTAGGTGTGTGGAAAAGGGGGGGTTTAGTTGGACTAAACCTATTAAAATGGGGTGGGGGGAGATGGGATGGGTTTAGAGGGATAAATCCTTATAGAGTCTGTTGTTTGTTTTCGTTCTATTATGTTTATTTTGTTACGCTTCAGGAGGCAATGGCGCGGGGAAAGGTAGTCTGCGCCACTTTTCCAGCTTTCTTTGTGATGGTATTGTTTATTTTCCTTCATTCGTATCTTATTCCTTCACCTCTTCCTCCTCTCTTTTCTACCTATGTTCCTTATTACTATTATATTTCTTCTATTCCATCTCTTCCTATCCTCATTTTCCTCCTCCTTCTCCTCCTCCTCCTCCTCCTCCTCCTCCTCCTCCTCCTCCCCCTCCCCTGTATCGACATAGCCGTGCACGTATAAATACATGCATAGGCCCACACATTCTCTTACACGTTTCTCTTATCACAATCTCTGCAATGATGGTCATGAAGGATTGCACAATCTCTTGATGTGAAAATCGCCTTACGGTTTTGCCGAACGATATAGATTCAATGTTCATTTTTTTTTGTTCTTTTTTTTTTCTTTTTTTATGTATTGAAGGTTGGACAGATCATTGTCTTATAGGTTGATATATCTCCCTAAATCGTGTGCTGTGACACCCACCTCCCCTTGCCCCGCTATGCCTCGGACATTAATGTGATTTAATCATTTTTTAGGGGGGGGGGTACCTAATAGATATCGCTTGGTCTGTTTAGTTCGAGGTGATGAAAGTGTGGATGGACAGGTTCATCGTCCAAGGCGTAGATGGTTGTGTTTTGCAGCCAAGGGTGAAGGGATTACCTGCGCACTGGAGAGAGTAGGTTTGTAGATGGTGAACGTGCGTGAAAGCAGGTTTGTAGATAGAAAACATGCGTGGAGGAACGCAAGCATAGATATTGATTGGGATCATATATTAGTGTGTATATGTACGTAGATTTTTTCTTTATTTTTCTATAAAAGAGGATGGATATTGTGTAAGATTAGTTATTCATCTGTATGCATGCTTTAGTGTGGAAAAGAGAAGACGGACAAGGTGGAAGAATTATGTCGAAAAACCTAAGGAACGAGGGGAAAGTACAGATAGAGAGAGAGAGAGAGAGAGAGAGAGATAGAGAGAGAGAAAGTGAAATAGTTTTAGAAAGGAGGGGAAATTACTTGTTACTGGTCTTTAGTGCTGTGCTCATTTTACTTTAATGCACGGCGAATATGCCGTGCATTAAAGTAAAGGAAAGGGAGAGGTAGAGAGAGAGCGAGATTGAATATGGATTTTATTTTTTAAATATCGATTTTTTTATAAGTAGAATTCTCAGTAGACCATAGAGGCGATCGCCTGATCAGAAAAACAGCTGATTCTAGACCTTTGTGACAAGGAGGAGTCCTCTGGGGCCGGTGGGGCGGAGATCGCTCGCTATTAAGGAGATTGCCATGTGCATCAAATTAGCGGGAATATCGGCCGGTGACAGACAGCAGTAGGATTTCTCCGCGTCATTGCGTCTCGAGTGGCGTATCCTGGCGGGAAGGGGGGGGGGGCAAGGAACGCCGGCGGGCCGAGGTGAGATTGCAACTTCTTAGATGCGGACAGAACTTCGACCTCTCAATGGGGTTGTGGATGGGAAGGAAGGAAGGAGGGGAAAGGGAAGGGAAAAGGCAGGAGAGGGAAGGGGGGTTGATAGGAGAAGGAAGGGGGTTCAAAGGAGAGGGGCACGGGAGATGGGGTTAGGATTGGTAATACCCACAACATTGTTTGTTCGAAAACATACGCTTGTAATCATCACGTAACATGTAACACCCAACACGTATGCATGCAGTGCATGTACACGCACATCAGTAGCAATTCCCCCATTGTTGTCTTCCGTGTGGGAACATTACCTAACGGCGTGTTTATCCATAACTATCAAAGCACGAACGTGGCCTCTCTTCCCCCCACCCCCCCACCTCTCTACCCCGCCCAATATCTAGCCAGACCCCCCCCCCTCCCCCCACTCAGCCTATGTACCTCGATCGCACTTTTACCTCCGCGAATACAAAGGCCCCTCTGCCCATTGCTTGCGAAACATGTTGCCGACATTACCCTATAATCGATATCGGTCCAAATGAATTCACGCGGAAGCGTTAGAGGGGCGAGGTCTTTGCGATAAATCGATGGCGTAATACACGTGCCATCCGCATTAAACTGGCCGTCCTGGTTTGCTCTGACACGCCGCCGCCTCTGCCGCCAGGTCTCGGCGACGGAGGCGCGGAGTTTGGGAATCGTAAAGCGGATGCTAAATTAGATTTCTTTTTTGTGCAAATATCAGGGGAACGCTGCCCCCTCTATTCTCTTTCTCACTCACTCACTTGCTTACTCTTTACGCCCTTTGACTCTTGGTCTGACTCATAGGGCCCTCCCCTCGTTCTTCTCCCTTCCCCTTTCTCCCTCCCTCCTCCCACTCCCCTTCTCCCTCTCCCTTTCCCCCCTAAGTTCCCTCCTACTTTTCCATTCCTCGTACCTCTCTTTTTTTCCCTCCCCTCGCAATCCTCCTCCTTTCCATCTCCCCCCCCCCCTTGCTTCGCCGTAAACGATCCACCGTTCCCTCCTGGACTGAGCGCTATTGCAGTCTCTCCCCACCCTATAAAGTTTAAACTATGGGGAGATCCTTGTCTTTGTTCTTTTTCCCGTTTCTCATTTCTTTCTCTCACTCCTCAACCCTTTTTTTTATTCCATTTCTTATCTTTTTCTTCCTGTTTGCATCCCGTTTCTCATCATTCCTTCTCGTCCCTTTTTTCATTTCCATGTACCTGTTCTTTATTCCTGCCTCGTCTACCGACCAATTCTCTCCTTTTCATATAAATTATGTATATTTATTTTTCCCAAATCTGATTTCTCGGAATTTCTCTTTCTATATCCCCTGATTTTGCTTGTTTACCTAATGTTTTTTTTCTAATTTCCATTTCTTTATATTCTGTATTTTGCTTTTGCCTTCCTTTCATTATTTCATCCCCTGTATTTTGCTTTTGTTATTCTGTCATTCCTCATTTTTTTTCCTGTGTTTTTCTGTACCTTCCCCCATTTCACGTGCCTCCCGGTTTTTTCCCTTCAGATACTGATAACTTAACTTTACCTTCCTTCATTATCCAAATCTTTCTCTCTGCCTCTTTCCTCACTTTGCTCTATGTTCTTGCTTCGTTCTCCTTTTCATTTCTTTCCCCCTCCCTCCATCCCTCCTTCCTTTCCACCTCTTTTCTGACTTCCACTTTACCCCTATTTTTCCCTTCCCCTCTTCCCCATTCTCTCAACTCCGTATCCTATCATCCTCCCATCTCTCTCTCTTCTCGCATTTCCTACTCACCACGTTTATCACCCACTCGTGTTCTTTTCTCCCCTCCTCTCCCGTTTTCCTTCCCCTCTCCCTCCCCCTCTCTCCTTGTTTTCCGCTCTCCTCTCCTCCCTTATCCCCCATTTCCCCTCGCAGCCAAAGGGGGAAATTTGACCTGCCACGGTGGTATCGCTCACGTCCAGGAGGGGAGGGGAGAGGAGGGAGGGAGGGAGGAAGAGGACACCAACGGGGGGTCCTATGATAAATTTTGCGCTGGATCCTCGCGTGGATTACACTACGCGATTAATTACGTTTGATCGGGGTGACCCAGGAGTTGTGGACAGGGGGGGGAGGGGAGGGAGAGAGGGAGTGGCGTAAGGGGAGAGAGAGGGAAGGAGGGATAGAAATGAGGGAGGGAGAGGGGGATGGAGGAGGGGGTAGTAGAGCCATGACGGGGTCTCATTCGGGAGGGAAGGTAGGTAGGTTGGGGTTGGGGGTTAGAGATAGGGACGGGAGGGGGGGGGGGGGTTTATGGACCCCGGTGCTGCTCGTGGTTATTGAAAGAGCTTTTGTGTAATTGGGCGGCGGGAGTGTTTCCGTGATTAGTTCGGGCGTATCGCACAGGGAGGGTCTCCATGTGCATGTGGGAAGAGGCGCATTGTATGCATATTGTGGCATTGTACGCCTTTGAACGTCTTGCGGGCGGTAAAAGACTCGGCGGCTTAGGAGGAGGGCGGGCGGGCGGACGCGAGGAAGACGCGGATAAGTTTCTTGAAGTCGGTTTCGTTTTGTCGCGTCTACTTTCTCTCTCTCTCTCTCTCTATCTATCTGTCTATCTATCTGTCTATCTATCTATCTATCTATCTATCTATCTCCCTTCCTCCCTTCCTCCCTCCTTCTCTCCTTCCTATCCCTTTTTCTCTCCCTCTATTTCCCATTTTTGAGTAAGTCGTCGTTAACTCTGTAGGATGTAGGCCTATACCGCATGAGAATATGCGTCGACGTTGTAGGCGATACCGTGACAATACCGAAGAAGGAAACGAAATGGGTATCGCTGAGAGAAAGGAGGTTTTGATGAATAAGGTCAATCGGAAATAAACAAGGGGTATTTAAAAACAAACAAATGAGCAACATAGATAAATGAACAGATGGAGAAACAATGAAGCAGGATTATTGAATAAAGAAAGAAAGACAAATATGAGCGAGCAAATATAGAACAAAGATTTGCAAACAAATGACCAATATTTATCTTCACCGACCTGTCAGTTATCGAATAATTATCATCACCAACCTGCCAACCTATCAACCTGTCATCAATCACCACCAGCCTGTCAGGTACATCCTCGTCTCGATGAAAAGGAATGGAGTACAGGTCTCGGCCGGCCTCTTGACATACCGAGATAGCCTCGACGGTAAGACTGCTTTAATGGCGCGGATGCGGGTAAGTGATCCATAAAAGGCAGTTTATCCGCATTAGAGTCTCCCAAGCCAGCCATTGCGGCCGAGGGAAAATGGACGGTTATCTCGGCCGCATGGAAGAACGAGCCGGTCGAATGATAGCTTTTCCGCGGCGTAATCGACCGTCGATTACATAGCCGGTACGCGCGGGATTTCGAATAAAAAAACGGGTCATTATGGGTTGAGGAAGAGGGAGAGCGGGTGGGAGAGAGAAAGAGAGGAAGGATGAATGGATGAAGATAAGAGGGGAGGGAGGAAGGGAGGGGGGTAGGGAAGGGAGGGTGGTTGGGTGGCTAGGTGGGTGGGTGGATGGGGAGGGAGGGAAGGGGGAAGGGTGAGAGGGAAGGTAAATGAGGAAGAGAGGGAGAGAGAGTAGAAATAAAGAAATAGCTGAAGGGGAAATAGAAAGAAACAACGGAAGGGGTAATAAAGAGACAGACAGATGAAAGACAAAGAAAAAGAACGAGCCAGAAGCATAGCTATGAAGCCGCGTAATGCATTCCAGCGCTAAGGTCCTCCCAGCGGTCATCAAGACAGCCGCGATGGGTGTCCGGAAGGCAGGTCAATGCAGGTCGGCGTGTGTCAGCCACTCGGCCCCCCTCTTAAGAGCTCAGAGGACTGTCTTCCTTGAGCTCATCGTCTGGAGGAGGTCCGCGCGTTTGCTTGGGTGCTTTTACGCCTTCTTGGGGGCTGGGCTATTGTTAAATTTTAGTTTTTGTTTTGTTTTGCTTTCTAAGTGTGATTGTATTTGTTTTTTTCGTTGTTATTTTTGTTGTTGTGTTGTATTGTGTTATTAATTCGTTGATGACATCATTACCACGGGAATAATGTCGGTCTCTACCTCTTTTGATTAATGGAAGAAACATTCGGTCACCATATAATACAAAAACAAAAAAAGACAAAACTCAAGAAAATACGAGGAAGTAGAGCGATCTCGGGAGTCGGCGATGAGAGGAAGGGGAAATGCCACGTCGTTAAGTGATAATCAGGCCAGTGTGTGGCGTGAGGAAATTCTTTAGTATCTTTAGCATGGACGACTGCCGTCCTCTCCTGCTCGTATGGACGAATCTCGCCTCTTTTCTATGGCGTTTTGGCTGGTCTCTTGTTCGTCGTTTCGTCTCCGTCTTTGTTTCCCTTTTGTTTTCGTTTTATTCTACTTAGCTATTTATTTATTGTTGAACTGCTTTTGTATTTTTTTCTATCTTTGCAACATTTACTCATTTAACTCCCATCTTTTCCGTTTCTGTTTTTTTTTCCCTCATTACCACCACATCCTCCTCCTCTTCCTCCTACTCCTCCATTTTCACCTTTCCTCTTCTTCCTCACCTTTCCCTCCCCCCTATTCTCTCCCTTCCTCTATTTCTCCTCCTCCACCTCCTCGTCCCCCACCACCACCACCTCCACCTCTATCTCCATCTCCACCTCTTCTCCTTTTTTTCCGCCTCTACCCCTCCCTCCTTCTTCTTCCTCCTCCCCCTCCCCACCTCTCTCCCATCTCTTCCCCCCCACTCCATCCCCCTCCTCTCCCATCCCCACCCCCTCTTTCGCCCCGGGGTACCATAGTAACGAAAGCGTGCCATGTCGAGGCGATGAGGGGAGAGTGTTCTATGGACGGATGATGGATTGCAACTTAATGGCGGCTTCGGAGGGATGGCGGGAGAGACAATGAGCAGGCGTCCACACTCCCCGCCTCGTTCTTGCGGTGTCTTCGGTCGTCTGGGCCTTTCTCTTCACTCTTCTTTTTTTTCTCTCTCTCTCTTTTTGTCGGTATGTCTGTCTCTCTTGCTCTCTATTCTCTCTCTCTCTCTCTCTCTCTCTCTCTCTCTCTCTCTCTCTCTCTCTCTCTCTCTCTCTCTCTCTCTCTCTCTCTCTCTCTCTCTCTCTCTCTCTCTCTCTCTCTCTCTCTCTCTCTCTCTCTCTCTCTCTCTCTCTCTCTCTCTCTCTCTCCCTCCCTCCCTCCCTCCCTCATTCCCTCCCTCCCTCCCTCCCTCAATCTCCCTCCCTCTCCCTCAATTTCCCTCCCTCTTCCTCTCCCTCAATCTCCCTCCCTCTCCTTCAATTTCCCTCCCTCTTTCTCTCCCTATCCTTCCCCTTTCCATCTGCTCTCTTGTCTGCGATCCATCATTTGCTCTTATTTCTTCTGGCCTTTCCTTCCTTCTCCCATTTCCCCGTACCTGTTTCTCCTCGACCCCGCCCCCAATTTGGCTCACGCGAACACGCAAAGTCAAGGAGAGCGTCAGAGGTTAAACGCAAACATACACGCACATTCGCACACGCACGCACACATACACGCGTACGCACGCAGACACACACACAAATGCGTACGCTCAAACATACATTGATATATACATCCCTAAACACTCACAAAGACACACACACACGCACACACACACACACACACACACACACACACACACACACACACACACACACACACACACACACACACACACACACACACACACACACACACACACACACACACACGTATATATTTGTACAGACCCATACACACCCATACCCATTCACCCATCCATAACAATGCTCTATGAAGAACCGAAGATGGGCGGACGAGGTCTTGACGTGTACGCGAGCAGCTGATCGATGTCGTCATTGTTCCTCGCCGATAATGCAATCTCGTGTGTCGAGACTTCTTTAAGGCGTGGTAAGTACGCCATTGTTTTGACTGTCACCCCGATTCTTAGACCGGATAAAAGGATCGGGGCGAGCTGCTGGGAGTCTCGTGTGAGTCGGCGAGTCGGCGAGTCGTTGGTAATAAGTTGCTGTCAGGAGGCGAGGAGGGAAGGAGAGCGAGGGATCATACGCCTCGGAGAATTTTAACACCCGTGTAAAACATAACCATTAGTAGGCCTATATATATAGTGCTCGACAGCTTGCCCGAGGCGTAATTCTCTAGTTTTTTTTCTGGTTATTCTTACCTGAGGGAACAGATGCGCGTAATTACAGGTGTGTGATGGTCGTTACCCGCATTGATCGAGAGTTTACCTTGGATTTGTGGTTACCCAATGGTACAAAGAGGTTGAGGGTAGACTTCTGTGGTAACGCTGCGGTTGGTTACCGTCACCCGCCTGCGGACCCTTGGGTAGATAGGTCACTTGCATATGTTTGGCTTGATATACATGATGCTGTTTTTGTTTAAGTTTTGTTAATTAGAGTATGTGTGCTTTTGAATGATGTCATCGGATGCAGAATATGCAGACTCAGACGACATCCTTCCGACGTAATCCTAACACGTTCCTAAAGATGTACAGTACAGTGCATTTTGTTATTGGCATTGTCAGATACAAGGTAGATAGACTTCCAGAGAAGTGCTTAAGCCTACTCGTTGGCCAAGCTGGACTGTCTCTATAGGTGTTTTGCGTATTTCAATACGTCTCTTTTGGATTGATGAATGTAATGGCAATGGAACACTGGAACTTGCACATTATGTGTAATGACATGTTTGCGTCTATCGTAGAAAGCTTCGAGGTGCCATCTGTTTTCACATCTGCACCGATACACGCGGTACATTGTTAGCGCTTTAAGCACCTGTGCTTCGTGTATACAAATAACAGATGGTGAGTCGACAGTGGTACAAATCACAGCTGGATGCAAGGAGGAACTCTTTAGAAATTACGTTTTGCAGATATTTGTGTTTGTTTTTTGTTTATGTTGAATGATATTGACAGCTTTAATAGTTTTACGTAGTTACTGTATTCCATACATTCACAAGCACTCCTTAGATAAAAAAAAGACAATGTTTGCCTGTGTGTGTATAATGATATGTGTTTGTGTGAAGGATGTGTGATATTTGTGGCGAGAGCGTGATTGGCGAGAAAAACGTTCTGTCATACTTGAGAAATGCAGTGTGTTTTAAACTTTAATTCGGATCTTCAATTCGCAGTTCAACTAAAATTGCATGCACGCACGCCAACTTAGCACGCAAGCACGCTCTGTCTTCCTCCCAGGGTCTTGTTGACCGAAAAGTTCTTGTTCGGAGTGTTGACTCAGTTCATAAAACATCCACGAGCTCTTTCATCAGGGAGTTATCGAGGCTTTCGCTCTCTTTTTCTCTTTCTGTCTCACTCTTTCTATCTTTCTATTTCTCTCTTTCTCTCTCACTTTCTCACTCACTATCACGTTCTTTCGCCCACTCTCACTATGTTCGGTTCCACCTCCTGCACTTGTTACTTCCTCCCTCTTTCTCTCTCTCCCATTTTCCCTTCCTCCCACCCTCTCTCACCTATCCATCCTTCTACCTGTTTGTGTTTCTCTTACCCTTTTCCACCCTCTTTATTTTCTCTCCTCTCTCTCCTTCCCCTTCTCCCTCAATTCGCTCCTCACCCTATCACCTTCTTCTGTCGTCTCTTCTCCCCATCCATTCCCTCCTCCCTCTGCCGTCTCCTCTACCCCCTCCCCCCTTCTCCCCATCACGCTTCCCCTCCCTCTGCCGTCTCCTCTACCCCCTCCCCCCTTCTCCACATCCATCCCCCCCTCCCTCTGCCGTCTCCTCTACCCCCTTCCCCCCTTCTCCCCCTTTTCCCCCTTCCTAAAGCGTCCCCCGACGAAGAGGTCCCGAAAGGCGGCGAATGAAGTTACCTCAATCCCCGTTAAGACCGATGTCGCCATTTATCAGACGTCGCCGCCAGGGAATGATAGAAGAAAGACAGACACCTTATACGTTACGGAGCGTACGGGAGAGGTCGGGTCGGGTCAGGTCAGGTCGTCTGTGTATCGAAGCGAAGACGGATGACTTAATCGTGTCGATGTGCGGATAATAATGGCTTATCGATGGGAACAAGTCTGATTGCCGTGCGGATCTGGCCGATTAATCAGTCTCGGTGCAAATGTAGGCCTATGATGAGGGAGAAAATTGACTTGTCGTAGCGTATATAAATGTCTTCTACTTTGTCTTCCTATATACCTCCTTTTCCTCTTCTTCTTTATCCATTTCCTTTCCTCATTCCTTTCTTTTCCTTTTTTTTTATTTTCATTTTCTTTTGATAATCTTCTACTAATCCTCTTCCTCCTCCTCTTCCTCTTCCTCTTCCTCCGCCTTTTCCTCCTTTTGCTTTTTTCTTCTTATTATTCATCTTATTCATCTTTCTTCCTTCCTTTCTCTCCTCGGAATCATTAGGCCTAGAATCAAACCTGACGGTCCGGCCATATGGCACCGAGGATTTCGTGAGCCAGGACCTTGGTCGGCGAATAGTGATTGATGTTTGATTAACCTTTTGATTCTGCGGTGTGACCAGGCCGGATTAAGGTGAAGAATATCATGTGCTTTAGGCCTAGAGCCGTATGGGGAGGCGTGAGATTTAAGGAAAATTAGTTTTTATTTTAAGACAGCGGGAACATCATTTTTTTCGGGTCATGGAGACACGTGCGTGCGGGACTGGCTTAGGCTTGGTCACTGGGTTGGGGATATGGTGTGCGTTGCTGTAGTTGTCTCCTTTTGAGGGCAGCCACTGGTTGTTTCTTCTAAGGTATCCAATGAATTCTCACTTCATTCTTTAACTATCAAATCGTATTTAAATATCTATCTTCCAGCCTTTCTCTCTAAAAACTATAGTAATAGCAGCAGTGATTATGCATGTTTGTTTATTATATATGTAAATAAATATATCTATTTATTATATAGACAATTACTGTACAGACTTAAGATATGTATGTAAAACTGTATAAGAAAACATCCGTGTCATCGTGGATGTAAGCAGTTCAAAAGCACATTCATATTTTTTTACATTCTGATATTGGTTGTAATGACCATGTTCATCATCAGTTCAATCATCATTATCAGAGTGACGACGCGTGTATTGTGTAACATTACCTGTAATTGACGCGCGTTTAATGTCGTTTTCCAGCACGAACGACGGACGACACGACAAAGTTTTTCTTTTCTTCTCTTTGAGGAAAGTAGGAGAGGAACTCATTTTATCTAGGAATTTTGTTTATGCGTTTCCGGAACATGAAGCGCTAACATGTAAGAAATATTGTATATGATATGTAAAGTTCTATTGTTTGAAGTCATTTATTTATATGTAATTGTCATGTGTAGTTTTTTTGTACTTAAACCCCAAGTCAAACAACCCTTTACCAAGTACACAAGTGTTTTTGCTAGCACAGATGCTCGCTGTCGTCATTTTAGTCTGATGGTCCACGTACCCCATTCTTCTACAGCTTTCAGAGGAGTCGTTACATCTGCTTTCGGTAGGAATAGAACCGTAACGTCAACATGAGGTGTGATTGAGTAACGTTCTATCGAGATTTGACTTGAGTCTGGGGGTGATAACGATGAATATCTTATCTACTTCTGAGTTATCCGGACTTGTGTTCTCCACTGATAAGATAAGGGGAGGGGGAGAGGGGAAGGGGAAGGGGGAGAGTGTAAATGATAAGGAATAAGGGGGAGGGGAGAGGGGGAGAGAGAGGAAAGAAGGAAGTGGTAGGGGGAGTGAGGAGAAAAAAGAGGAAGAGTAAAGATGAAAGCAAGGGTAAAGGGGAGAAGGGGCATTAAGGAGAGGTGGAGGAAAGGGGGAATGGGACAGAGAAGTGAGAAAGGGGATGAGGAGGAAGGAAACTGGAAAGGATTTCGAGGGAAGGGCGGCCGCCAAAGGACCATCGAGAGGGTCCCAGGAGGGAAATCAGGCCCCGTTTACCCTCGCTCATAAATTCCCTGGATGTCTCCTGGCTGACGCGGTGGAGAGGTTACAGATACGCTCGCTGGTGGGGAAGGAATGGTTGACTCGTTATTGATGTTGTTCTTTGTGGTCTGGAAATGCTTTGCATAGGCCTACATTTCCACACTTATACTCGCCTTTACTCACGTGAACACCAATACGCACACACACACACACTCTCTCTCTCTCTCTCTCTCTCTCTCTCTCTCTCTCTCTCTCTCTCTCTCTCTCTCTCTCTCTCTCTCTCTCTCTCTCTCTCTCTCTCTCTCTCTCTCTCAAACCAATCTCCTAATATGAATCGTGCTGCTGTGGATTGGCTTCCTGAACACACTCCTATCAGTCAAACATAATCAGTGCCATGCACTCTAAACAATCACTTTCCATCCCGTGCATGATAATTCAACCACACCATTCCACGCCCGACACGCCCCCTTAATAGTCTAACGACCTCACTTTCAGTGGAATCGAGACCCACTGAAATTTACTCATCCGTTACCCTCACCATTCATCTGATTCTGTATCAATTTCATTCACAAACGCGGCGGTCTACTCATTTGCTCGCCAATTTTGCCATTGATACTGCTATTGTTATGGATAGTATGAATATTGTTATTATTGTTGTTGCAGCTGTTATTGTTTTTGTTTGTGTTACTGTTATTATTATCGTCATCATTATTTATTATATGTCGTTGTCATCGTCATTTTCATCGTCGCCGCCCTTTTTAGTATTATTTGTTCCTTCATCTTTATAATCATCACCATCATCCTCAAATTTGTTATATCAACGCCATCGTCGCTGTTACTACCACCATCATCATCATGGTTTGTTTTCGTATTCATTTAACTTTTTCTGGGCCGGGACTATATCTAGGTTTGGTTTACATGATTGGCATTTCGTTTCCTGTGCGTGATTGATATGTAAATTCTACCGTTTTTTCGAAACTGGTCTAATTTATTCCTTCGTTTAATCGTGTTTATTTGCCTTGGCCTTGGTCAGGTTTATAGGGACTTCTGTATGTTGTATTTGTGTGTGTGTGTGTGTGAGAGAGAGAGAGAGAGAGAGAGAGAGAGAGAGTGAGTGAGTATGTTTGCAAACGTGTGCATACCTATGACCGTGTATATGTCTGCCTGTGTACGCATACTTGTTAATGCTTGTGACTCCATGCATGGTCTCACACATGTGGGCAGTGGCTCAGGAAGCAAACAAGCGACTAGCCATGCGTGCAGATCAGATATAGGTACAATTATGCATGCGTGTAGGTAGAGCATTTAGCAAGGTGTGAGTGACATGTGATCCCCGCCCTCGGGACACAAGGAGACCCATCGCTCTATGCTAATTCCCCCGCGCCTTATAGGGTCTTCGAAGAGCTCCTTGCCGCCCTCCCGTCCGTCCGCCTCCTCGAGATGCACCTGACCTTGCTCCAGCACCCGCTCCCGACTCCTGCTTTAAAGGTGTTTGCATGACTCTCGCAATTGACTGCTTTATGGTCGCCACTTGTCTTCCGAAGCGTCGTATCATCCTGACTGCTTCATTAGTTTCTGGCGATAGCGCCTCCCACACCCGACTGTATTTGAAGTCCCGTTTGGAGGATGTCAGGGAAGGATGGATGGGCTTAAGGAACGGGAGGTGAAGGGAGGGATGCGGATCTTGTTTATGTGCGTGATAGGTAAAGTTATTATTGGAAACTTATTTTTTTTGTTATGAGATAAGTTGATTTAGAATGTAAGTAGGCATACTATGGCTGGATGGATCTCCCAGGGCATCCCTTTCCAAAATTCTATTGTAGAATGTAGAAACGAAGAAAGAGGGGAAACAGAAAAAGACAAGATGTAGATGGAATAAGAGAAAAGAAAAAGAACAAGACCATTTTTTTTACCGTAGATGGTTGATATAAGTAAAAAGAAAATAAGAAAGAAGGATCTTGAAAAAGAGAGTAAAATCATTAAAACTAATAATAAATGAGTAGAATCACGGAAATTAGGAAGAGAAGAAAAAAGGATGAAAATGTACATATAAAAAAAAGAAGCAAAGGAGAAATAAGTAAATGAAAAGAAAGGCCGTGTGGGGGGGGGGATGCATCAAATGATTACACAATCAAACCGTAACTTAGAACGAGTTAAGGGAAAGCTACATCTGCGCACTGGATGAAAGACCATTAGCCAAAGGGACAGTTAAGGGGAAGCGGTATATGATAAAAAGGGTATAGATGATGGAGGAAGTAACTTAGTAAAATTATAACAAAAGAAGTGAAACAGGTAAAACATTCATAGAAAAGATTCAAGAGAAGAGGTGACGAAGGGGAATGGCACTGAGTGAGAGATGGAGAAGCACAGATTTGGAAAGAAAGAAAGGAAACAAGACGTACGGATGACGAAGAGGGGAAGGAAACAAAGAAGGGGAGGGAATAACCAATGGAAGGGGCAGGGCGGGAAGGGGCGCTGGCTTTTATGTGGCGCACCGATATTTTATGGTGTAGCAGGAGACAAATGTATTGCTTTTCTTATTGAAGATGCATAATGTAATTTGTTATTTTGGTGGACTTATGTTATACATACATATATATATATATATATATATATATATATATATATATATATATATAATTTATATATAATATTTATATATATATATATATATATATATATATATATATATATATATATATATACTGTGTTTATATCTATAGTATGTGTATGTGTTTGTGCGAGTGTGTGTGTGTGTGGGGGTGTGTGTGGTGGTTTGTGTGTGTGTGTGTGTGTGTATGTGTGTGTGTGTGTATGCGTGCGTTATGTGTATATGTATATATGTATATGTATATATATTTATGTATATGTATATATATTTATGTATATGTATATATGTATATATATATATATATGTGAGTGTGTGTGTGTGTGTGTGTGTGTGTGTGTGTGTGTGTGTGTGTGTGCGTTTATGTGTATATGTATATATGTATATATGTATATGTATATATATATATATATGTATATACATATATGTATATATATA
>NW_028234429.1:33552072-33554572 GCF_977035675.1 Penaeus japonicus | reverse complement strand
GAGTGGCGAGGGTCGAGTGACGAAAAAGAAGACGAAAGAAAAGACGAAAGGGTTAATGGATAGATTAAATGTTTCTCAAGGTGTAAGAGCGCGTCTTGGAGTTGTCCCTTCCGGTGTTTCGTTAATTGTGGTGCGTCGTGAAATAAGGGTTTATAATAATGATTATGGTTGTGGTTGTTATCATTGATAGCCGTTGTTGCAATAGCAGGAGATGTATAAATATTACCATTGTAATTGATTAGAAATAGCTGAAGTTATAGTAGAAATATTACTTTTGTATTAGTAATATCTGAAGTTGAAGTAGGACTATTACTAGTGGCTATTACACAATCATAAAGTACAGCATTAATACTTGGAGCTTTAGTAGTATTACTCCTGTATGCCTTTGGAATCAGCCAATGCAGTTGTCTTGTCGACTGGGGAAGTTGGCTCGACATAAGTTGCAACTTTTCGACGCTTCGATGGCCATTAATGAAAGTTATGGTTGACCTCAGTGCGGTTGATCGTTTTCAGCAACGTTGCAACATCTCTCCGAATTTGTATTTTTTCTGTGTGTATGTGTGTGCGTGCGCGCCTAGGAACGTTTGTGTCTAATGAATGTTTAAAAAGAGAAAATGAAAACTATAAACTTTTTTTTTCTTCTTTTTTTCTTTTTTTTTGTAGATTTTTGTTTCTAGTAAAAAAATATTTTGGTTTTATTCAATCGCTCTTGATGAAATATATGCCCTGTTGAAGATTTGTTCCATGTAAGTGATAGTGGAAAAAAATCATTTACATATGCATATGTATACACATCTTAGAAGTTGGTGATGATTTGATGAATGCAACACGTCCGAATAACATCGTTGCATTTCAAGTAATTATCATCACCAGCTTGTCAATAATCCAATAGTTAACTTCACCAACCTATCAGCCTGCCACCAGTCATCACCGTGTAAAGTACATCTACGCCATGCAAAAAATATGAACAGATAAAAGAAGTAAATAAGATAAATACATGAATAAGTAGAGAAAAGCGGAAGAATCTACATACTTCAGCGTTCTTCATGTTCAATATACATAGATTTAAACGGTCTTAATTTCAACAAAGGAGAAGTAAATCAATAAATCCCACGAAGGAAACCAAAGGCTAGAGCATCATGCACACAAAACGACGACCCGGAGGAATTTTGTCGTGGAGAATGTCTCTCGTGTATCTTAGTGTTGGCCGCCACAGCTCGTCAAAGCGTATTTGTGGTTCACCAGACGCACCGCTTTTAATTTCATCTTTTAATTGGAATTCTGACTTTCCTTTGGATTAGTCTCTTGATTTTTTTGCTGTCTCATTTATATGTGTGTATATATATATATTTTTTTTTTTCTTGTTTTTCTTGCATGTTTTTTTCTTTCTTTCTGTCTTTCTTTTCTCTCTTCCTTTTTTTCTTTTCTTTCTTCCTTTATTTATTTTCCTTTTTTTCTGTCTTATTTTTCTTTCTTTACATGTTTTATTTCCTTCTCTTCTGTCTTTCTTTTCTTTCTTCCTTTATTTATTTGCTTTCCTTCTTTTCTGGTTTTCTCTTCTTTCTTCTCTTCCTTTTTGTTCTTTCCTTCTTTTCTGTTTCTTTTCTTTCTTTTCTTTCTTCATTTATTTTATTTCTTCCTTTATTTATTTTCTTTTTTTTCCGTTATTTATTTTCTTTCTTCCTTTTTTATTTTTTCTTCCTTTCCATCTTGTTCTTTCCTACTTTTCAGTCTTTTCTTTCTTCCTTTAATTATTTTCTTTCTTCCTTTCTTTTTTTTTCTTTCTTCCTTTCCTTCTTTTCTGTCTTTCTTTTCTTCCATCCTTTCTTTCTTTTATTTCTTTTTCTTTTCTTTCTTTACTCAATTTCGTATTTATATTTTCAACTTTTGGGAATCACTTTGTTATATACTTTAATTCTTTTGTATGCGGTTTTATGTTATATTCGACCGCATGTTGAAGATATGTTCAATGCGAGTATGTTGTTTGTCCTTTTTATATTGCATGCATTACGATTACAGAGTTTCATGTTGGTTTGTAGAATACGTTTGTTATTATCGTAGGCCTATAACTGTCATGTTGCTTTATACCTATGTACTTAAAAAGGCTCTCGGACTTCATGTGTTTCTGTTATAACTATGTTGTCTTCGCTGTCAATACTGCTATATCCTACTTTTAACTGTGAAGAAAAAGAATTCCTTGTAGTCAATTCAATCCAATTTAAGCCTATTTTCTCACTGAGGTTGATGATATGCCCCCTAACGATCGCGATTTTCTAAGATTAAAACCGAATGTAAACGTTTTCACTCTTGCTTATGTAGATCATCTGTAGGGTGAAAATTTGGCATGTTGTTTAGATTGATCATCTAGGCCAGTTGCATGTTGAATACTTGTTTTTTTTAACGTCGTTTTGTTTAGTTATATTTCGTCGAAGAGTATGTTTTTCATGAGAATAGTTTTCTTATATTTAGCTATTTTCAAATGAGGATTGACCTTGCAGTT
>NW_028234429.1:33542072-33547072 GCF_977035675.1 Penaeus japonicus | reverse complement strand
ACCAAGAGAAAGGGAGAGAGAGTGAGAGAGAGAGAGAGAGAGAGAGAGAGAGAGAGAGAGAGAGAGAGAGAGAGAGAAAAAGAGAGAGAGGGAGGGGGAGGGAGGGAGGAGAGGGAGGGAGGGAGAGAGAGGGGGAGGGAGAGAGAGGAGGAGGGAGGGAGGGGAGGGAGAGAGAGGGAGGGAGGGAGAGAGAGAGAGAGAGAGAGAGAGGGAGAGAGAGAGAGAGAGAGAGAGGGAGAGAGAGAGAGGAGAGAGAGAGAAAAGAGAGAGAGAGGAGGGAGGAGAGAGGAGGGAGGAGAGAGAGAGAGAGAGAGAGAGAGAGAGAGAGAGAGAGAGAGAGAGAGAGAGAGAGAGAGAGAGAGAGAGAGAGAGAGAGAGGGGGGGGGAGGGAGGGAGGGAGGGAGAGAGAGAGAGAGAGAGAGAGAGAGAGAGAGAGAGAGAGAGAGAGAGAGAGAGAGAGAGAGAGAGAGAGAGAGAGAGAGAGAGAACTACTTCTATGATTTTCTTATATCAAAATAAAACAGACAATTCTAGTTAAAGTTCATATAGACAGACAGACAGACACAGACTTGACGATGTCGCGCCGGGCAGACGGCCAGACAGACACGTGTTCGCTCGGTGTACGATTTCAGGTGTATTCTCCCCGCGATTCGCCGAACTCTGACGTGGCTTATGACGCCGGGGATAGGATTTGATTGGATAGGATAGGATTGGCGTGGGATGGAAAAGGATTTGGTAGGATAGGATGGGGTGGAATAGGATTTGGTGGCATTGGATGGGATTGGGGTGGGATGGCATAGGAGTTGATGGGATGGGATGGTATAGGATTGGATAGGGTGTATGAAATAGTATAGGATGGGATTGGGGTGGGATGGGATGGAATGGAATCGTCAGTAGTGAATATGATCCTCGCCAACACCAATTATCCTCGTCAGCACTAATTATCATCATCGTCAGCACTATTTATCATCAGCGTCGGAACTAATTATAATCATTGTCATCACAAATTACTATCATCTTTAGCACTGATTTTCATCATCGTCAGCGTTAATTGATATTATCTTCAGCACTAATTATCATCATCGTCAGCACTATTTATTATCATCAGCACTCATTATCATCATCGTCAGCGCTAATTACTATCATCTTCAGCACTAATTATCCTACTCGCCAGCACTAATTAATATAATCTTCAGCAATAATTATCATCCTCGTCAGCACTAATATAATCTTCAGCACTAATTATCATCCTCGTCAGCACTAATATAATCTTCAGCACTAATTATCATCCTCGTCAACACTATTGTCGCACACTGATACCGTATCTGTCGTCATCTTCATTTGCATCGTCTATCATCTTGAACGACACTATCATTTTTGTTATTTCTGGGGTCCTGTTTCTCAGCCTTTGCTCGGTGAAGAAAAAAAGTTTTGCTTAGTAACATGATTACGATGTAAAAACAAAGTTAGAAGAGAATGGTTTGAATTGTTTACTTTATCTTTCTCTTGCTCTCTCTCTCTCTCTCTCTCTCTCTCTCTCTCTCTCTCTCTCTCTCTCTCTCTCTCTCTCTCCCTCTCTCTCTCTCTCTCTCCCTCTCCCTCACTCTCCCTGTCTCCCTCTCTCCCTCTCTCCCTCCTCCTTTCTCTCTTTCTTCCTCTCCCCCCTCCTACCTCCCTATCTGTTAATACTTATATTTATATGTTTATCTATATTTGATTTTATATCAATATATTGATATTTATTCCCTTTCCCCTTTTCACCTTATATCCCCCACCACCCATTCACCCATCAATATATCCATCTAACCTTCCCATTCTCCCATCTTCCTTCCCTCTTCAATTCCACATCCTCGCCCTCCCCCTTCCCCCCTCTCGGTTATGACAGTAGCCCACGAGTTTCGTTGCGACACGCGGGCGTTTCGTAAAAAGGCGATTCGGTCTCCCTTCGCGTGCCTCTGTGCGGAAGCGTCGAGAAGGCGTACAACAGACAACATCCCCTTCATTCATTCATTCATTCATTCATTATTTCATTCATTCATTCATAACCTCTTCGCACGCGGGAATATTTTGGAACTAAGCGGAATGCGCCTTTTTCGTTTCCAGCGCCACTTTGAACTCGTAACCCTTATTTGGAATCATTGTCTTCATCTAATGGCCCCATTGTCATGAAGCAGAGTCCTCCTAAGGGGAATGTTTCCGGTAATAGACAAGGGGGGGGTGAGGGGAGGAAGGGGGGAGGGGGGGAAGGCGGGATTCTAGCCACGTGCTGGGCATAATGGGGTAATAATTTTGCACTGTGGCGTTTTCTCTTGCCCTGCCACACGCTACTTGGGTGTGCCGGAGGGGTAGTATGGTGGGGGGACGGGGGATATGGGGGGGGGGGGGAAGAGAAGATGTATGGTGAGGGGGGCTGTTAGGAGAGTTGACATAATGTCGTTTTGTTTGTGTTTGGCTCGATATGCAGCATGACTTGGCAGTTGCTCATTGACCCGTTTCATTGCAGGTTTGTTGCATGATGAGTTTATATTAGTTTATGTGTTTGTATGAGACTGTTATTACGTTGTTTTGAAGTTGAAGTTGGGTCTCGCGGTTGATTTCTCTCTCATTCTTTCTCTCCTTCTCTCTCTCTCTCTCTCTCTCTCTCTCTCTCTCTCTCTCTCTCTCTCTCTCTCTCTCTCTCTCTCTCTCTCTCTCTCTCTCTCTCTCTCTCTCCCTCCTTTCTCTCTCTCCTTCCTTCCCTCGTCCCCTATCCCACACTTCCCCTCTCTCTCTTTCTCTTTCGTCTCTCTCTCTCTCTTTCGTCTCTCTCTCTCTTTCTCTTTCGTCTCTCTCTCTCTCTCTCTCTCTCTCTCTCTCTCTCTCTCTCTCTCTCTCTCTCTCTCTCTCTCTCTCTCTCCCTCCTTTCTCTCTCTCCTTCCTTCCCTCGTCCCCTATCCCACACTTCCCTCCCTCTCTCCTCTCTCTCTCTCTCCCCTCTCTCTTTCCTCTCTCTCCTCTCTCCCCTCTCTCTTCTCTCTCTCCTCTCTCTCTCCCTCCTTCCCTATCTCGCTCTCCTCTCTCTCTCCCTCCTTTCTCTCTCTCTTCCCCTCTCTCTCTTCTCTTTCGTCTCTCTCTCTCTCTCTCTCTCTCTCTCTCTCTCTCTCTCTCTCTCTCTCTCTCTCTCTCTCTCTCTCTCTCTCTCTCTCTCTCTCTCTCTCTCTCTCTCTGTCTGTCACCGCCCTCCTTATTTGAAAGCCATTTAATTGGAATTGTGTCTGTATGTTGTGTTTTACTCACTTCATTTGCTTACAGTTTGGTTACAGTTGTAGTTTATTAATTATGTTTTTGGTGTAACATATATGTGCAGATATTTAGTTTAGTTTCTTTTTCTAATCTCGACTTTCTCTCGTCTGACGTTACTTTCTCTCATATTTTGTTTTGTTATTGTCTTGTGGTGTCTCGAATTATCTTTCTGTGTTCTCTTTCTCCCATTTTTTCCCTCTCTCTCTCTCTTTCTCTCCCTCCCTCTCTCTCCTATTTTTTTTCGTTCGATGGTCTCTTCGCCTCCCCCCCCCCCCCCTCTCTCTCTCTCTCTCTCTCTCTCTCTCTCTCTCTCTCTCTCTCTCTCTCTCTCTCTCTCTCTCTCTCTCTCTCTCTCTCTCTCTCTCTCTCTCTCTCTCTCTTGCTATCTATCTATCTCTATCTCACTCTCTTGAGTATTATAGTCTTAAGGGCGTTGTCTTTATTTGTACAAAGTATGAACAACACCTCGCATATCTGCCACGCAATCATAGTGTTCATTGTTAGCTGGGCTTAGGAAGGTTAGGGGGAGGGGAAGGCATGGGAAGGGAGGGGAGGGGTAGTTGGTGAAGAAAAGAATGATTATATTAATAAAAAGAAGATGGAGGGAGAGGAGAAAGAAGAAACAGGAAGAAAAAGAAAACGAAGAAGGAGAAGAAGAAAAAGAAAGTGCAGGAAAATGGGATCCAAGCACTGTTGTTGTGGTTTGCCGATGAAGGAGATTGTGGGAAGAGGAGGCGCTTTAGTTTGCGTGTTTGCTAGAGTAACTTCGTGGCAAGATGTATGCTATTTACTTGTAGGATTGAAGGATTTTTTTTTCTCCTATGTCGGGATCAAATTTTGAGGGATTGTTTTTATGTACCAGGAATTGCTGTTAGGATTGTTGACATTGCCGTCTTTTATTAATAGGTTGGTGAGTGGCAATATTAAAAAAAAAGAAAAAAGAAAATAAAAATCTGTCCCTGTACTCCCCACCCCCACACCCTCATCTCCACTTTCAAGCAGAGTAACTTCTGGAAATGTAATTATTTCGTGGTGGGGGTGGGGGGTGGGGGGGCTGCGAAATAATTGAAGGCTGATAGGCTACGCGTTGATACCGAGCCGCCGACCCCCAATCCAGTACATACCATTAAGGAAATCACACGATCGCAGAAGACCCCCTTAACATTGAACGTGTTATTGCAGCCATTGCCTCGGGTATTGTAAGTGGCTGGCATTACAGCGGAGATCTTCCCGGCGATGGGCTGCCGTTTCCGGAAAATTGCATCGGGGAAAATTGAATCATTGTGTCGCTTCGGAATCCGGCGTCGGGTGTGAGTGCATTCGGCGACACGCAAACTCTTTCGGTCGATTGCCTCATTCTGCCGACGCGTTTCCGATGTGCGGCGTCGGGGAGGTTAGCGGGGGTTGTGTTCATGTGAGGTGGGGGTTTAAGGGGGGTGGGGTGGGGGGGGGCGTGAGAGAAAGCCTCCATATAGCCTCTGTGTGTGTGTGTGTGTGAGAGAGAGAGAGAGAGAGAGAGAGAGAGAGAGAGAGAGAGAGAGAGAGAGAGAGAGAGAGAGAGAGAGAGAGAGAGAGAGAGAAGGGAAAAGCGGGCGTGGGGGTGAATGTGAAAAAAAAACACTGATCTCTGGTGTAATATCTCTTTATTGCAGTAATGAATCGACTTTCCTGCCCGTGACTCCAATTGCTCGAGCCCTTTGTGATGCAATTACAGCCGG
>NW_028234429.1:33524572-33537072 GCF_977035675.1 Penaeus japonicus | reverse complement strand
GCGCACACACACAAACACACACGCAGAAGGAAAGATTGATAGTTCGTGTGTATTTGCTTGTATTTTCCTCCTTCAGCTACTCAGATATGACATCATTATGTGTGTTTGCCCTGTGCTTTGTGTTAGGGGAGGCAGCTGGGCAAGTGCCATTTACCCTCCACGAGGAAGCGTCTCATTATATCATCATTGTTGCAAATGTGGCACTAACAGGCCACCACGCAATTGCATTCACGTTCCCGCGTAAAGCCCCGTTGTGAATGGCCAGTCCCCGTAGCCCTCCCTCCTGCTGTGTGCGCGTGGCTCGTCTCTCCCAACTCCTCCCTCACCCACGCCCATCCGAACCACGCGGCGAACTCCCTACCACACACATCCCCTTCACACACGCACAAGCACACACGCACATACACTCTCTCTTTATCTCTCTCTTTATCTCCCTCTCTCTCTCCCCCTCTCTCTCTCCCTCTCTCCCTTTCCCTCCCTCTCTCTCCCTCCCTCTCTCTTTCTCTCTCTCGCTCTCTCTTTCTCTCTCTCTCTCGCTCTCTCTTTCTCTCTCTCTCTCGCTCTTTCTCTCTCTCTTTCTCTCCCCTCCTCTCTCTCTCTCTCCCCCCCCCTCTCTCTCCCACCCCCCTCTCTCTCCTCTCTCTCTCTCTCTCTCTCTCCTCTCTCTCTCTCTCCTCTCTCTCTCTTCTCTCTCTCTCTCTCTCTCTCTCTCTCTCTTCTTCTATCTCTCTCTCTCTCTCTCTCTCCCTTCCCTCTCTCTCTTCTTCTCTCTCTCTCTCTCTCTCTCTCTCTCTCTCTTCCTCTCTCTCTCTCTCTCTCCTCTCTCTCTCCTCTCTCTCTCTCTCTCTCTCTCTCTCTCTCTCTCTCTCTCTCTCTCTCTCTCTCTCTCTCTCTCTCTCTCTCTCTCTCTCTCTCACACACACACTCACTCACACACACACACACACACACACACACACACGCGCGCGCGCCTGCGCGCACATATATATATATATATATATATATATATATATATATATATATATATACATATATATACATATATATACATATACATATATATTTGTGGCAGTGTTTTATTAATACATATATACATATATACACATACATATATATGCATGTATGTACGCACACGCACACACACACACACACACACACACACACACACACACACACACACACACACACACACACACACACACACACACACACACACACACACACACACACACACACACTCCCCACCACCACGCACGCCCGACGCCCACCACCACCAGACCCCCTGCCCCCCACTACACCACACGCCCGACGCCCACGCCCAATCGCGAAGTGAAAATTATCTTCGAGGGCAACACAATGATAACCCTCTTAAAGAAGCAACGACTATCGTCCCATGCTAGCGAGCCGGACATTCAGCCTTTATGAAAGTTGTGAGCTCTGGGGGGTGAGAGTCATGGAGGGGGGCAAGGGGGAGGGGGAGGAAGAGACACGGATGTATATCAGGTGGAGGGAAGGAAGAGGAAAGAGACTAACAGACAGACAGACAAATAGAAAGACAGACAGAAAGGAGACAAGGATTTAGATCAAATGGAGGGAAAAGAGAGAGAGAGAGAGAAAGAGAGAGAGAGAGAGAGAGAGAGAGAGAGAGAGAGAGAGAGAGAGAGAGAGAGAGAGAGAGAGAGAGAGAGGAGAATGAGGAACGGTGGAAGTGGGGTAATAATTGATAATAGGGGGAGAAATGAAGTGGAATTAAATGAGAGGGGAAAAATACAGGCGCAGAACAATGCAAATAATGAGAAGTGACGAGATGAGTGGGATGAGGAACGTGGTCATGAGTGCATGATTAGAAGGGGGGTAGGTAATGAGCTCATGACCAGCATCCGCGGCGGTGGCAAACACATCGTGCGGTCGTGGGTAGCCAGCGAGTGTGAATGAGAGGGCGGAAGTGTGAAATTAAAGCAAGGAAAGGAAGGTAAGGGAGGGGAAAAGACTGAGGGCTCCCTGTGCTCGCCCGCATCACACTGGAACCGCTCTGTGTCCCCTCGCCTCGGATTAGCGTGGAAGAAGTGATCGGTATACGGCTTCGTTACAAGGTATTCGGTTGTCGAGGGGGAGGGAGAGGTTGGTTTGGAGGGAGAAGGGGAGGGGGGGTTGGTTGGGAGATCAAGACGGAAGGAAAGGCAGGAGTTTTGTAGTAGTAGTAGTAGTAGTAGTAGTTTTTTTTTTTGGGGGGGGTCTTTATGGAGTTATGAGATCTTATTAATTTTGCTTAGTTTCTTTTGTTAAAATCCCTCTGAATAATGAGCTATGGCGAGTAATATTCTTTATTTTCATCATAATCCCTGTAAATGATCGGGACATTTATACACAAAACGCTAGCTTGTCTGTCGTATTTTCGCAATTTTTATTCTTCCTTGGTTTGTTTTTGGATTATCAATATTCTCTTACATCTGCTTGATGTTCTATCATTACATAATTATTACAGGTGGCTGATAATAATATATATATATATGTATATATTTCTTCCAAATTTCTGGACTTTCAATGAGCAAAAATCAAATGCCATGATCAAGTATGAGTCATTAGCGATGGTTATGGCATTAATAAATGCGATATGATGATGAAGAATTCTATCCCGTACTATCCCAATATTCTCTTACAACTGCTTGATGTTCTAATCCATCCATTATTTGTCGTGATGTGACTTAATAACCCTTCTGAGCAACCACTGATTGCGAGAAAGGGTCACTCCACGGGCGAACAACAGGCTACCCGCATGAAAGTAATAGATTATGGGTAGGCTGTAGATACTTGTTCTTTGGGAAGGAGTTTTGACAGATAGATATTTTTTTCTATTGCACGTTTTCGGTCACGAACTTGAAAAGGTCCTGTCATAAGGAGAGACATACAGCGAAGAAGACATGCTGGGTAAGGCAGTTTCTAAATCCATTGCACTTTTTGGTAATGTGGCTATCGGGTTGGTAACTTGGTACTGCCAATTGCCTTTAGAGAAATACCGAAGGCGTTTGTCGGTGTGTACCTGTTTCAGTGAGGACTCTGGATATTTTTTTTTTTTTTTTTGTCCAAGAGCTGAGTGTGTTCATTTTAAGTTCTGTCTGTGAAAAGTCCTTCTAAGATACTGTTTTTGATGATAAGATTATAACGGAATTATAGAAAGCAATTTGAATTGAAGGAGCCTTTCTTTAATGAGTGAGAATCCATCAACAGCTAATAAACTCCACGGAGCTTCTATCCAGGAGAGGCAGACGTGGAAACATGTTCTTGCTTGAATTGCCTTGCACAATCCCTTTCTTTCACTGGTTAACGAGAACAGAATCAGTTCACCTTCTCTTATAATGCGGTGCCTAAACCTACTCTAAAACGTCATGTTATGTTTAGTTCCCGTCTCTAATAAAGGTTTGTTACCCATGCCGCATACAACCTCATCATCTTGTACCGGACTTGCACAGCTTCGTCACGTTTCACTGGTCACTTCATACATCTTCTGGACAGGTTACTTTTTCTGTAGTTGGTGTGTGTCCATGGCAAAGTTACTTCAAGTTTTTTTCTTGGAATCTGTCTCTGGTCTAGGTTTATCGACATACTTTTTCGTTCGTAATTCATCCATTTGAGATATGTATTACGGTTACTTTGAAGTGTTCACCTTCATGTTGCAGCTATCAATCAGTGAGTCGATGGCTGAGTATGCCTATCACAGTAGGATTATTTGAGGCTTGTAGCCTACAGGAAAGTAATGTGATAATCGATTTGGTCTTGTAGTAAGCACTGAGACCCTGCAATAAGCATTAAAGTCTGTCTTGTAGCAAGCACTTCTGCCCACCGAATAGTTACTTAGCAAGCACTGCAACATTATTGGATACGTGTTATAAGGCCCACAGGAAGGTTCTTTGCTAGACATCACTTGTCAAGGCAAGGTTACTAGCCAGCTACTAACCACTACTAATTTCCTCTCTCTTGGTATCACCAAAATTCTTATTAAGATTTTAATAACTTAATGTCTTAGATTAGATTCTGATATACAGGATTTCCTGATGCAAATGTTCAAGGGTAAAAAAAAAGAAAAAACATTTAATAATCTTTCTAATAAGTTACGATATTCGTCTTTGTAACTGTCAGTGCAACGAAATATCATTGCACATTAACCGATGCCACCCATCGAAAAAGAAAGCAAGAAAAAAGTATGAATGAATGAATACGGACTCTATGCTATCATAATAACAATACAATAAGACGCATGGTGTAGGTTGCTTACTTACCTCCGACATCACACACACACACACACACACACACACACACACACACACACACACACACACACACACACACACACATATATATATATAACTTATATGTGTATAAATACACACACACACACACACACATACATACATATATATATATATATATATATATATATATATATATATATATATATATATATATATATACATATATAGGTATATGTATGTATGTATGTATATGTTTATATGTATATATATATGTATATATATGTTTATATATGTAATTATATATATGTATATACATATATATATGTATGTGTGTTTGTATATGTATATGTATATGTATATATATACATATACAAATACATACATACATACATAAACATACGCATACACATACACATTCACATACACAAATACACACACATATATATATATATATATATATATATATATATATATATATATATATGAGAAGATGGTAGAATGCAGTAACGCATTTTTAATATATACAAATTTATACCTCCCTGACCGGGACTCGAACCCGCGCCGTAAGATCGACAGGCACGGTTGATACCGCTTAGCTACACGACCCGACAAAAGAGATGTGCAACCAGACACCTTATGAGATGTCATGGACATTACCTATGTGTTCTTATCAGAACAGTGATAGCGAGGTTTTACGAACATCTCCCGCGGGCACTCGGCAGCCACGGAATCACAAATTCAAGTCCCAAATCAGGTTACCAAGGTTATATGTGTGAGAAGATGGTAGAATGCAGTAAAGCTTTTTTAATATACAAATTTATACCTCCCTGACCGGGACTCGAACCCGCGCCGTAAGATCGACAGGCACGGTTGATACCGCTTAGCTACACGACCCGACAAAAGAGATGTGCAACCAGACACCTTATGAGATGTCATGGACATTACCTATGTGTTCTTATCAGAACAGTGATAGCGAGGTTTTACGAACATCTCCCGCGGGCACTCGGCAGCCACGGAATCACAAATTCAAGTCCCAAATCAGGTTACCAAGGTTATATGTGTGAGAAGATGGTAGAATGCAGTAACGCATTTTTAATATATACAAATTTATACCTCCCTGACCCCTCACACATATAACCTTGGTAACCTGATTTGGGACTTGAATTTGTGATTCCGTGGCTGCCGAGTGCCCGCGGGAGATGTTCGTAAAACCTCGCTATCACTGTTCTGATAAGAACACATAGGTAATGTCCATGACATCTCATAAGGTGTCTGGTTGCACATCTCTTTTGTCGGGTCGTGTAGCTAAGCGGTATCAACCGTGCCTGTCGATCTTACGGCGCGGGTTCGAGTCCCGGTCAGGGAGGTATAAATTTGTATATATATATATATATATATATATATATATATATATATATATATATATATATATTTCATATATGTATATATATATATATATATTTCATATATATATATATATACATAATTCATATATATATACACATAAACATACACATGCATCCACATCTACACATACAGCCAGCTCCCAACATCCAAGCCAGCCACACGCACCCCCGCACCCCCCACCCCCCAGCCCGGCGCGGATGTTTGATAACAAGGCAAACGAACCACGAACGTTTTTGTCCACAGCGCGCCCAGCGAGAGAGAGAGAGCACACTCATCAACGCAGGGCAGCGAGGTTCTGTCATCACAGGGGCGGTTTGCTGTGGCATGTCAATACACGACACCGTTTGGGATCCACGACATCTAGATTAGGAAATTTCTCTTGAAATGAGCGGGAGTAATGTTCGCACAAACTGGTGAAATTTCAGACAGCCACTTACTAGTTGAATAATGAAAATACCACGTGAAATTGATTAATTTTATCATATTTTTAATTTATGATATAGTTGCCAGAAATTAATGATAATAATATTAATAATAAACTAGTGATGCATACGTCAAACAACCACTGGAAGCATAGCGCGCTTATCGGTGCTCTGGTAAAGGCCAACAAACTGTCATTGGTAAAATAGTATAAACTGGTTCAACTTTTGATGACATACATGGAGGACTTTGAACAGCATATATGATGGGCATTAGAAAACTAGTTAATATTCAATTCAAAGGTTAGGAAAGGATTTTAAAAAAAAGTCATCCATACAAAATAAAAATTAGACAATTTATAGTTTCTTACAGGCATAAAACCTTAATTACTGACTTCATTATTCTAATAAATAATGACACCTGTATTAGATAATAGTGATGATGGTAAGAATAACGATTATAATTATAATATTTACATTTGTAGATACAGTTAAAAGTATGATTGTACTCATGGCCTATGATCATAGCTGTAATGACAATGATAATGATACTAGAAAATTGGAAGGGGAGGAAAGCAAATGCTACAGTTTTTTAGTATTGTGGCATGGTCAATGACAGAGCATAAAATATTTTGTATCAAGGATTACTGATATTTGGTTTTGAAATAACTTTTATTTTACATATTTGCAGTAGAAACAAATTATAGGCTGAATGCAAGGTTGTCAAATATAAGAAATACATAAGGTACTGGCATGCTGCACTGAAAGGTTTACTTTATTTATTTATTTATTTATTTATTGTTATTCAAAAGGTGTAGCAAGGGATTTTAAGATTATAATATATATGAAATAGATTTTGGACTATCTTTATAAAGCCTTAAAGTTGCAGAACCTTTATTTCTTACTCATCATTAATTTGAGTAAATATTGCCAAAATCTGAAGTCCAAGATCTTTTATGTTTGTTTTGTTTGAAAATTGAATCAAGATATCTCTCTATAAAATGGGAAATTGTTTCTTGTACAAGATGAAGGCTGGTGACCAGTAAGAAAATGCAGAAATTTCTACATTTTGTTGATCATTTTGGTTCATCTATATTGATATTTAATAGATATGAGACCTCCAATAGTCAAGAATAAGACAATACAAGTTTCAATATCCCAAATTTAAAATATGTATATAATTTCATATGACTTTCATTTTGCAACAACTGTGAAAGAAAATGCCTTGTGAATGATTGATATTTAGATTCTATGTGCTGTTCACCTTGTATGATAGGACTATCCTACATTATAAAAATACTGACCTAACTTATGTCATGTGATTCACAGGATGGAATTGTTATGGGCATTGGAACATGACAGGCTTAGGAGAGAAAGAGTGTTCAAAGACAGACTCAACCCTCTTGCAGCTAGTGATGCCAGTCCAGTGTGTCTAGAATAATAAATGCTGTCACTAGTGCAATTTTCAACCTGGCTCAGATGGACATAAAGATGCCTCGCACAAGGGATGAAATCCAGAAAACAAAGCAAGACTTTTTTGCAATCAAGGGTTTTCCAAATGTACTAGGAACCATTGACTGTACACACATCCCCATGATTCATAATGTTTCAGGTTTAGGAGAGAAGAGCACATAGTAACTTAAGTACTACTATGTGCGCTACCAGCATAATAAAAACATCAGGTAACAGGGAATTTGCTGCAGACGTGGTTGTCATTATATCCTTGATCCACTTGTTGAAGTGGAAGATATTAACCACTCCCTGTGGGTACATCGGGTGACAATCCGACTTGACAAAGCCAGAAATCCCGAAGAGTTGGTTTGCATAAACATACCGCCCACCCCCGTCGCCCTGAGGGAGGAGAGGGGAGTGATCAATTAGTGTCATGATCGGAAGTGTTGTTGAGAGACAAAGGCAGAGACGTGAATTGCCACTGTTTTTCTCTGCCACTGCTGTTCTCTTGTTAAACACATTAATTACAGCCAAATAAGGTAGATACAGAGACAGAGAGAGAGAGAGAGAAATAGAGGGTGGGGAGAGAGAGAGAGAGAGAGAAATGGAGGGGGGGGGGAGAGAGGGAGAGAGAGAGGGAGGGAGGGAGGGAGAGGGAGAGAGGGAGGGAGGGAGGGAGAGAGGGAGAGAAAGAGAGAGAGAGATAGAGAGAGAGAAATGAAGGGGGGGGAGGGAGAAGAAGAGAGGGAGGGAGAGAAAGAGAGAAAGAGAGAGATAGAAAGAGAGAAATGGAGGGGAGGGAGAGAGAGAGAGAGAAATGGAGGGGGAGAGAGAGAGAGAAAGAGACAGAAATGGAGGGGAGAGAGAGAGAGAGGGGGGGGGGGGGGGGGAGGGGAGGGAGGGAGAAGGAGAGAGAGAGAGAGAGGGAGAGAGAGAGAGAGAGAGAGAGAGAGAGAGAGAGAGAGAGAGAGAGAGAGAGAGAGAGAGAGAGAGAGGGGGGGGGGGGAGGGAGGGAGGGAGGGAGGGAGGGAGAAGGAGAGAGAAAGAGAGAGGGAGAGAGAGAGAGAGAAAGAAAGAAAGAAAGAGAGAGAGAGAGATCATTCTAAAGATTTTTCAAGTTGACTTACATAGCAGGGTGACTCCTTTCCGTTATAAACACAGAAGACTGTGTCGTCCTTCGGAGGGAAGTAACTTTTGCATCGAGAATCTTTTAAAGTTTTGGTTATCATTACTTGGAGAGCCGAAAAACTTTCGATTCCACTGTCTGGAAATCGGACAACAGAAAGCTACATAAGAATCCTACATATCTTTAGATCAAAAGAAAAAATACATGTATACGATTTCTTCATTCTACTATATACGAAAGTTTTTTGTCATCAGTTAATCTTTGATAGAATTGACTTACCTTTGCCAGTTCTTCCCCATCCTGTGTGTGTCAGAAACATCCAATCTTTCGGACTCGTCTTCGGCAGGTTGACAGGCTGGACGTATTCTGAGGAAGAACTTGAGATGAGTGTTGTTCTTCTCCTACGCATAATAGGCCAAACTGCAATAGCGTCAGATCTTTGAATGGCGATTAAGCAGACACACGCATAGGCACGCATGCATGCACACACTCATACAGAAAGGAATCGCGTGACTTACTGTTGAACTCTATCTTCTCCTTCAGTTTCAAAATTCCTATATCGTTGAGAAACTTTCCCTTCGAAAATTCTGGGTGTATGTAAGTTTTGGCCACGGCTATTATTTGTTGACTGGGCTCCTTTCTCTTCAGGTTGTGAGCACCCAGAACAACGTTACATTTTCGTGGTCTGTAAAAGAAAAAAATGTGAAAAAAAGGAAAAACAGATAGATACATTTTATTGCAATTTGTCCCAATTACAGAATGCCATCAAAACATTTTGTCATATCTTATTTTGCACATGAAGGACTGATCAGTATAGGTATCTCTCACCTTCTCACGCATTCTGCGGATGTCACCACGTGCACATCACTAATAACAGAACCTCCACAGATCAATCTTCCGTTACACGAGAGGGCGGCCTGGTATGGGTAGGCGTGGGGCACGGCTATTTGGCCATTATGGATGCGTGGTGCCGCTGGAAAAGGCAAGGGCATTTTGTTGATTTTAATGACGTATGTGTCGCCTTCATGGCATAACGTATAACAGCTCTGGTATTACTAGACATGATATACTGGTACGGAGTGAGTGTGTGAAAGAGAAAAAACTAACCCAGAGGAGGTCCAGAGACAGGGAGCATGGGGAGAGGTATCCAGGAAATATTTGTCGCCTGATTTGCATCCTGGAAAATAAATTCAATCCTATCATTATAGTATATAGCCTGTGATGTAAGGAAGAAATACATACATTTCCTACACAGAAGGTCTAAAGCACCATATCAAGGAAGCGCCAATGAGCGCAACTGTAAGCGCATTTGTAAGCACTGACCAAGTGCTTGAGTCTTCTCTTTAACAGGAGTCTGCTTCTAAAACATCAGATATTCAATGTCAAGACTAAGTGCTTTCAGACCGAAGAAAAGAAATTTCTAGCGTTATATAATATATGGGGGGAAAATCTTTACGCAAAATCCATTGAAAATATCACACGCAGAATCTACTAAAACGTCTTTCTACGTAAAATGAATTCAAATATTCTCTACTAGAAGTCCATTGAAAATTGCTAGCATTCTGCGCAGAGTCCATTGGAAATAATTGTACTTGAAATCAGCTGAAAATTTCTTTGCGGAAAACCCACTGAAAATATTCCACATTCAACGCGAAAAGCCATCGCTAATTCACCGGGAATATAGTCTTTGTTTCGACAGAAAAGCTAATTGGCAAACTAGTAATTAGAATTGAAAATCAAATGATAGATCACCAAATAAACGAATAGATAAATGAGGCCACTTTAACCTCGCGCGCGCGGAAAGTTTATATAAAAAAGGAAGTTTATTGGAATTGGGATGGAGACTGGAAATAACCTTTTTTCTCATCAAAAATAAAAAATCGCTCCATTCTTTAATCACCAAATGTTTTCCGTCATTAAAAGAGATAACTCATTTACTTCGTTCCCATTGCAAATCACTTCATACTAAGATAAACACGTAAAATAAACTCGCTGTACTTTTTCAGTATTTACACACGCATATAGAGATCTTCAGTAAGCGACTGAATACTTAGGAAAGCGAAATGTCGTATAAATAATAGGTAATTTAAATAAACAACAATTTGCTAATGATAACATTCTGACTCTATCGCAGTGTTCCCAGCTCTACTTTCGGCCACAGTTAAGGTTGAACAAGTTGAAATGCTGCGAATAGCCATTTGGCATTCAATGAAAGCGGAGTGACTAACACAAAACACATTTCACTTACGCCCGAGTCGAGGGCTGGGAGCGAGGCGATGCCGGCGACGCAGCAGAGCAACACAAGGGCGAACATCCTGCCAGGGTTCTTCTTCAGATCCTGACGAAGCGAGCACTCGTAGAAGACTGAACCTTGTGATCAGTTTTGAAATACTTCGATGACGCAAAAGCAAGGCTCTTTCGGATAGGAAGAAGAGGAGGGGAGGGTTGACCTTCGAATGTTTTCAGAACATATTTACAAACGTAAGGAGTGGTGCATCTGTACCTGGATTCGCAACCTAAATATTTATTAAGCTCCCTTTCTCCTGCTCCTCCTAATCTACTTTCTTTATTTACTGATATTTTCGTCCTTGTTTATATCATTCTTACTATTATCTATCCATAATATTACTTTTGCTATCAATTGCATCATTATCATTGTTATTGATATCGTCATTATCACTGTTATCATCAATATCATTACCATCATTATCAGCATTATCATAATTACTATCATTATAATTCTTCTTATTATTATTATTGTTATTATCATTATCCTCCTCCTCCTCCTCATTATTATTAGTAGTAGTAGTAGTATTATAATTAGCAGAATTGTTATTGTCATTATTTTTTTTTGTACGGGATAGTACGGTTGCAGCATCGATAAATTATCATAAGAACCATTGCACTTGAATGGCTACATCCGAAGTCAGTCACGACTGGGTGTGCGGAATTAATCTTTTTCGTCTACTACAAATTCAAATTAATTCTTACTTTTTTCTGGTATTTCCTTTAAAAATGGTTTGCTTAATATTCGAATTGCATGTTATAGCCACCAGATTCCATTGTCTAGTAAGCACTACTTCATAATCACCACTAAGAAGTCGTGTTTAAGAAGAGGAAGAGGAGCAAGAGGTACTCGGCACTCGGGCATGCACGAGCGAGGCCCTTATGCAACAAATAAAGCCATTCAGCACTGTGGGCTTGTAGGCGAAAGCACAAGTCTGAGTACACAGTCGCGTCTTGTGTTTATTCACTAAGCCTTTCCTGTCCCGAAAAGCCTCTCGTGTCCTTGGTGAGTCCCCCAGGGAGACTCAGGTGCAGTTGAAGAAGACACGCTCTCATACACACAGGCGCACGCACACACACACACACACACACACACACACACACACACACACACACACACACACACACACACACACACACACACACACACACACACACACTCACTCACTCTCTCTCTCTCTCTCTCTCTCTCTCTCTCTCTCTCTCTCTCTCTCTCTCTCACGTGCTCTCACGCTCTCACTCCTACATGCAAATTATGGCTCGTAACTCATGAGGAAGGTCCTGAAAGACACTTTTTTCATCGTTTTTTTCTCTCTTTCTTTTTCCCTTGGGTCTTGATACAATAGTGGAAGGGGAGAGAGGAAGAGAGAAAGAAAAAAAAATATGGGGAGAGACCCATAAAAAAGTCAGGCGAGCGTTTGGCACGTGTCGAAACGCTGCAGATGATCCTTAACAGAACGGCGGTGAACAAGGGTAGTTGTATACTTGTCTCGTGTATGTGCGTGGTCCTTTCAGATAGGAATGGTTGCGGGCGTGCATCTGTGGATGTAGGGAGATATG
>NW_028234429.1:33509572-33512072 GCF_977035675.1 Penaeus japonicus | reverse complement strand
GAGCCATGCGAGGGGAAGCAGCGTGAAGCGGTGTGTCTGAAGCGTGCTGGAAGTGGGTCAAGGTAGAGTGCGCACGCGTGTTGCTGGGCCGCGCTGGGCAAGAAGAAGCGCCACGTGGGTATGCAAGCGACGTCACGACTGCCTTACCCAAGTTAGGGCGTAGGTAGTGTCTAGCTGCCTCTCTCGATAGCCATAACACAGCCTCCTACCAAATCAGGCATCCTTCGACGCCTGCTTTGGCTTTTATTGCCACGCGGGGCACGGAGAGCGCGCGGAGGGCCTCGCGTGGGTTTCGTCATCTGCGAGTTCCGCTTGACCTTGAAGGGCCCAGCTGAAAAAGCGAGACCTGTCCACTGCGTTCACCTGTGCGCCCGGGGTGAGACCGAGTCCAAAGTAAAGGCTCGGCCGTTCGGGAGCTAAACCAGCCACGTGTTTGTGAGAAATGCTTCATTAGTGCTTTGTTCGGGTGCCTTTTTTTGCTTGCGTGTTTATTTGTGTTTGTGTGGACTAGGTCCGCTTTTCGACCACCGTTTGCAAAGGTGTTACATCTTGATCTGTGTTCTATGGCTTTCCAAACCACAAGGATGTTTTTTCAAGAACTCGTACCATGTCTTCTAATAGGGCAACGATACTGTAACATACAAAAAAAAGAGAGAAATCAGGAAAAAAGCATTAGCAACAACATAAACAGGGAACAGTAGTAGTATTAAGAAGACCAAATGAACATCAACAAACAAAAACGAAAGCAATGGCCCGTTGAACAAGGCCAAACAATGTAATAAAAAAGCCAAGACGCTGTATTGGGATCCTTTAATATATATAAAAAAACGTCGACAGGAAGTGACTCGCATCAGCCTCCCTCACGCCCCCGACGTAGCACGTGACGGGCGTGTGGATATCTAGAGGATGGCATCTACGGTAGGATTTGTAGATGATATCCACATCCGAGAACTCTGGCAGAGAAGAGGCTGAATGAAGAATAATAGGAAAGTTGATGGTTTGATGATAGGGATTAGAATGTGATTACAGATGTGTTGAGCGGATGGGGATTTACGATTTGTCATTAAGTAACTCTTAATAAGATGGGACGTAATCAGCCACGTGTCTACAAGGCGAGAATGACTTCGTTAGTGGTTTGTGTTAGGTGCTCTCCCTCCCTCTCTCTCTCTCTCTCTCTCTCTCTCTCTCTCTCTCTCTCTCTCTCTCTCTCTCTCTCTCTCTCTCTCTCTCTCTCTCTCTCTCTCTCTCTCTCTCTCTCTCTCTCTCTCTCTCTCTCTCTCTCTCTCTCTCTCTCTCTCTCTCTCTCTCTCTCTCTCTTTTATGTCTATCAAATTGGTACCAGGAGCCTCAGCGTGGAATGTCAGCCGACCGAACCGGGAGAGACAAAATGCGCGAATTTCCAATGTCATTGACACACTAACGGTGAATGAGAACACGATTATCTCCGAATTTCCCTGGGAGAGAAACCCGCCCCGCATGTATGTTGATTTTATATTTCCACCTGTCGTAAAGCTACGATAGCACGACAGAAAACGGATGCTTTCACGCGACATTACGACTCTCCTGAAAGCACGAAGGGAAACGCATGCTTTCACATAGGCCAAGGGATCCCCTGAAAGCACTGAAGACAACATATGCTTCCGAACGCATACTTCCACAATCCACAAGACGTTCTTCCGTAGTTCCGTACTTTTCGAAAGAGGGGAATAAAGGAAAAGAGGGGGAAACCAATGATGAATATAAGGAAAGAGGCAACATAATCAACATAATCTTAATAAACCTGTCGAATCTTTTGGTTTTGTCTTAAGATATTTGTTTAATGTCTGGATTTTTTTTTTTCTGAAGAGAACAGGAACGAAAAAAACATAGTATTCATTATTTTCAAGAAAATTGAAGCCACATTATTGGAGCAACATAAAAAAAATCAAAGCACCAATATTAATTATTTTTGTTAGGAAATTCAAAGCAATCGTATTCATTGCTTCCAAGATGATGCAGAGCGACGACACTAATTGTTTTCTTAAAGATTCAAAGCAATAATATCTAGTATTTTTCGCCTTACGTTTCCTTGTGTATGTATTTCTTCTCTTCTTTCTCCTCCTCCTCCTCTTCTCATTTATCTCTTGCTAGTCTTCCTAGTCCTCCTATTATCCATATTCCTCCTATTTCTCCTAATCTTTTTCCTTCCTCCTCCTACTCCTTCTCCTCCTTCTTCTTATCCTCTTCTTCCTCCTCCTACTACTTCTTCTTCTCTTCCCCTCCTCTTTTTCCTCCCCATCATCATCATCCTATTCCTCCATCTCCTCCTCCTCCTCCTGTTCATCCTCCTCCTCCTCCTCCTCCTCCTCCTCCTCTTTGAGTATGTATTTCTCTTCCTAATGAGTTTGCAGCTTATTATGTTCATTCCATTCACGGCGAACAAGAACATTCTCGTTGTGATTAGTCTGGCATTTGTGTTTGGAATAGTTTGTTTGTTTTTTTCTTTTCTTTGTTTTCCTCT
>NW_028234429.1:33502072-33504572 GCF_977035675.1 Penaeus japonicus | reverse complement strand
ATTATTATTATTGTCAATAGTATCACTGTCTTTGATGCCTTTTGTCCTTGTTTCTTCTGTTGAAAAAATGCTTTTGAAGCCGGGTCATTGTCCGCCTTTCTTGATAAAACAAACAAGTAAGATTTACAACCATTATACTTCGAACTTCCCTTTGGATTTTCTTAGCTTTCGATAGATTCAGGACTTTTCTCGAAAGACGCCCGTGAGATCAATAGTTTCTCGACCTGAAGTTGGTCACTGATATTGCAGTGTTGATGACGTCACAGACCAAGTAGTGCCACGTTCGATGACGGGGCGAGTAATCGTGTTGACGGGTGGTCAGTGTCGTAAGTTTGGCGATACCGGTTTGGCTCTGAGTTCCGCCGATACCGATACCGCTCGACTCTTCACGCTCGGTGGTATTCCGACATGAATCCGACATGACAGTGTGGGTGGTGGATGCGCGTGGGTATTATGGTTAAGGGGTGTTTAGGTTTTCGTGCTTTGTTTGTCTGTTTGATTCGCTTAGTTGTTGTTGGTTTTTGTATTATACTTTCTCTCTCTCTCTTTCTCTCTCTCTCTCTCTCTCTCTCTCTCTCTCTCTCTCTCTCTCTCTCTCTCTCTCTCTCTCTCTCTCTCTCTCTCTCTCTCTCCATCTTTTTTCTCTCTTTTTCTATCTATCAATCCATCTATCTCTCTTTCTTTCTTTCTCCCCCTCTCTTTCTCTCACTCTCACTCTCACTATCTGTAGACGTTTCTTTATATGTTTATCTCCTATGCACTTGTATTGTTCAACCAGACTTCATTCTATGTAATGGCCTCGCACACCCACACGAGAAACGGCAAGAGGCGAGAGTCATCTCAAGCGTCGAAGCGATCCGTGTCTACGTAATGAATGAAACGGAGATCACTTACGGCGCTTATCCCTGTGTCGAGTGTCGAGTGTCGAGTGTCAAGTAGCAGCCACGCTTCACTTTGTCATCTCGTCGGTTCATTCATGTGCGCTTGGCAATTCGTGATGGACGAAGTGGGTTGTTCGTGACGTAGTGTGAGCTGTGAGGGAGTGGGAGGAGGAAGGGGAGAAAGAAGGGGTGGGAAACTGCAAAGGGAGAGTAAATGAGAGTAGAAAAATGAGGCAAGGGGAGAGAGAGAGAGAGAGAGAGAGAGAGAGAGAGAGAGAGAGAGAGAGAGATTGATATTGATTTTGAAGAATAAAAAAATCATTCTATATACAATATAAACACATGAATAGGCATAGGAATTACGCAGTTCATGGCAAGTTTTAAGACATACATTAATGGTGAAATATATATTATGGTGAACCTGTTCATTGGTATACTAGGACAAGACAGTAGTACGTGTATATCTCTCTGAGAACGGCTTTGCAACTTTATCTATAACAAGCAAAATTTTTATGGTTACATAATGTATCTGATAGAGTGCCATCCTGTGTAAAGGATGTTACAATACTATACAATATTTCATGTTCAGAGGAAGATTTGGTAAGCAAATGCGTGGCGGTTACATAATGTCCCAAATGCATATCTTTCACATGAAAACTTTGCTCTCCCCCTCGGCTTAAAGATGTCGGTCACATCACGCCTTAAAAGCAAATCGATCTGTATTCTTAGGTATTCCTGTAATCTCGGTGTTACGGGGTTAATGGTGACACATCACATTAAGAGATTATATCACGTCGTGCCATATCATGTGTTATAATATTATCTTATTATTTTTATGATTTGTGGATGAAAAATGTAGTTATATGTATATATATATATATATATATATATATATATATATATATATATATATATATATATATAATAGGTTACAGTAACCAGGGTCAGGATTGAGCCTTTTTTTTTTTGGGGGGGGGGCATGGGGGGCGGAGAATAGTTTAGCTGTATGATAGATGTTGCGAGCGCCTTTCACTTTCATCGTTGCCTCTATATACACACATCATCCGTAGTTCAACTGGTTCAGTGAAACGTTTCCGCAGGTGCTGACGGGAGCGAACACTTGTACTCGGTAACCTCGCCCTGGTTTAGTACATAGAATGTGCAATTATGTTCCTTTATTGAAATATAGTGCTTAAGATATACCCATGTGTGCCAGGCTCGGCATTCTGTTGGTCATTAATGGACGGGAGACTTCAGGGTTTTATACGTTGGCAGGTATACCTACCTCCCTCCTCCTCCCCCTCCCCCTTCGCCCGCCAAAAAAGCATATCAGGTTAAAAAGTCGCTACTGGTTTCTGATAATATCCGGTATATATTAAAGTATTTAGTTCACCGCGTGTGGACGGGGACACCTGGAGTTAGGAAGGGGGAAGGGGGTAGGAATTTTTTTTTTCTTTGTCTTTACATGTGTGTGTATATGTATATATATATATATATATATATATATATATATATATATATATATATATACATATACATATACACATATATAGATAGATAGATAGATATGTATTAGCTGTATGTAAATGTATATGTATATATATTTATATATATAAATA
>NW_028234429.1:33479572-33494572 GCF_977035675.1 Penaeus japonicus | reverse complement strand
GCGGGGGAGGGGGGGGCATCATTCCTTGAGGGCATTAAAATCAAGAAGGAACTCTGATGAGATTGCCGTCTCAAGGGCACGAGGTAAAAGCATGATGGGGGGGTTAGGGGGTCGGGGATGGATGGAAGGAACTGCTGCGGGAAGAAACATAGGCTGGTGTGGGCGGGGAGGAGGGAGGAAAAGTGTGGGAGGGATATGGGGGTATGAGATGAGGTGGGTAACAGGGGAGTCAAGTGTGAGTGCGTCTCTGGGACATGTGGTTGCTGTGCTCTAGGTAGGAGTGTTGTAGTGTGGAGGGGAGTTATAAGTGAGTGTGTTTGGGGAGGTGGGGTGGATGGGGGGTAAGTAGTAGATGGGTGAGTGTGATGGGGGGTACGGGCATAGGATGACTGATGTGTGGGATATGGGTGAGTGTGGAAGGGGTTTATGAAGGGGGATGAAGGGGGTTGGAGTATATTAAGTGGTGAGTGTGTTATAGGATAAAAGAGATAGGTTTAGGGTATGAGGTTGGGGGGCGGGGGACTCTGGTTGAATATAATAGGTGTTATAAGAGAGTGTTGTAGTATGGGGAAGGGAGGGTTAAGGGATGAGTGAGTGTGGCTGGGGAAAGGGGCTGACTGAGTTAAAAGGGTGGGGGATGCATGAGTCTGGTAAGGGGCATGGGATGTTGGGGGTGGGGTTGGGGGGTATGGGAATTTTGTGTTAGTGCGGCTAATAGCAAGAAGAAAAGGCAGATGATTTATGCATTCTCTATTTACCTATAATATTTGTTTGTTAATATAATTGCTTATTTGCGAGTCATATTAAAAACAAATAAAGTTGTTGGTTAAGCAAACGCTTCGTTGCCATGAAACCGTGAATAATGAAAGGCTTTTATCTTCTTCTTTTTTGTGTGTGTGTGGGGGGGGGGGGATAGGGGTATAAATGGATTATTAAGGGTGGATATTATAGTCCGCGAGAGCTTGTATTATCCATACATGAATTTAAGATGTAGCGTTTAGCGTGGGTAGGGTCGATAGGGGGAGAGGGGTTGGAAAGTATTCGGGTATAAATGGTATTAGCGGGGGCGGTTTGTGGGGTGGAAAGTGTGGCACGAAAAAAAGAGTTGAGTGGGTCAGGGGTGCGTGTTTAGGGGCTATGAGAGGACGCAGGGAGGAGGAGGGGACAGCGAGAGGATAGGGCAGGAGGAGGGGTAAAGCAGAATTGAGAAGAGGACGCAGGGATAAAACATAGATACGAACAAGACGCAGGAGGAAATGGATAACAAAAGAAGAGAGGGAGGAGGAAAGAGATAGAAGGAGAAAGTAGGGACGGAGAAAACACAGGGATGGGGGAGGGGAGGCATAGGTTGAGATGGACATGGAAGGGATATAGGGGAACAGACACGAATAGAGAGAAGACATAAAAAAAAAAAAACATGAACGAGGTGAAATAAGGAAAAAAGAGAGAACGTAGACGAGAAGAAGAAACACAGAGATAGAACACAGGAGAGAAAAAATCGAGGCAGGGAAAGAACAAAGACCGAGGGAAAGATGAGGGTGGAGAGAAAGAGAGAGAGAGAGAGAGACGAGAGTGTGAAGAGCAGGTGTGGCCTACCTGTATGCGAGAGATAATTAACCTGTATGTGTTTCTGTCGGCTTTGAGAAACGGTTTATCGGGAGGCTCGATCACTGCAAAGCCCTTACGAAGTCTATAGTGTTTTTCTGTTGTGTTTTCTCTCTTAATTATTCTCATTAACCCTATTACTCCTTTTCTTAGCATAAAGTTACGAATGCGTGGTAGGAAGAGGATAAAGATACTGGTAAGCGAAGGGAGAACAATAATATGAGGATATTACTTTTTTTTTTCTTGTCCTTGAATTTTATGTTCTTATGCATCAGATAGTCGTTTATTATGAGAGTAATTATTATGTCAGTTTTGAGCAAGTAAATTGATTTTTTTAAAACGAATAGTATTATTTGTCTTGTTTTGCGTGAATGGCAATTAGAAGAAAAATAGAATGATATATAAAATGTGTACATTTATCTTAGATTTTTGTTTTTTTACTTAACCATATAGAAGAAATTATTTCATTGAGCCAGAAATATGTAGACTAAACTTATTGAATGAACTACACAGTGCAATATTTAGAATAAACTAAATGACACTAAATATAAACGAAATATTTTCAATAAACTCCACGTGAAGACAGTAATGAGAAAAACAATATTTTGAATAAAGTAAATATAAGCGAATGAATTAGAATGAACTGCACGTAAAGAGGGCGAGTCAGAGTTGTTAGCTTGTCAATAGATTTATTCATGGTTGCGTCGCGAACTCCACCAAAAGTACCAGTTGGGTTGAAAAAAAAAACCCTCTCTCTTGCTAAAGATGACTTGATACAGCGTCACGCCCCCTTTCGCTTCGACCACGCCCTCTGCACCGTAGCCACGCCCCTTAATTATTATGATTTAGTGATTATATTAATGGTGGTGATTATTATTTAATGTATTATTTTCTCTGATGTATGTTTAGATCCAACCCCACCCTCACCCTCCGCCTTTTTCCCTCCACGTCAGAAAACAGGTAATGGTTCAATCCTAAATCGTGAGTGAGAAAGAGTGGAAATGTGGAGGAGAGAGAGACAGAGACAGAGACAGACTGAGAGAGACAGACACAGACAGAGGCAGACAGAAAGAGAATGCGTGCGTACGTGTTGTTCTCTAGGTTGTGAACTCCTCTCCCGGTACAGTCTTCTAAACTCAGGCATTGAATTCGCCATCGCCGTTACGATTTATAGGCAATAATTCGGAACAGAGACTTGCACGGGGAATGCCGTTGCGATCAGAGCATTTGGTGCGTAGCTCTGCTATGACCCGCGGTGCGTGCAAAGTCGGAAGGCAAGAGCGTGTAGCCTAGAGAAAATAGCGTTCATGTGTTCGGTGAGAAATTCGAATAGCGATACACGAACTCACCCCCCCCCTCCCCCACCACACACGAACCTTCTCGTAATAAATGGCACACGGGACAGTCTTGCACAATAGCTCCTTGTCGCGATGTCTTATAATTTCCCCCGTTTGTCCCTAATTTCGTTATTTTTCGCTTATTTTATCATCATTTCCTTGTTTTTTTTGTACCGAGTTGAAACTCCCCACCCCTCCAACACATACACCAAATTTATTTAAAATTCAGAATTCTAAGATAATTGAATAGTAGAATGGGTATATTTAGGTGTATATATAGTAGAATTTGTTGTATATATATATATATATATATATATATATATATATATATATATATATATATATATATATATATATATATATATATATATATATATTATGATATTGACTTTCTCATATGCTGTCATTAATAACGACTTCTATGCAGTTATCTGTCATCCAGATTTAATTATCATAAAATTCTGAAATTATAAAAGGGAATTAAAGATAGATGTATAAATGCCAAATTAAGAATATGTATTTTAAAAGTATGTCGATATCTTTTATAACGCAGTGAATGTAATCCTAGATTAGGATAGAGATTTTATGTACCGGGTGTCATTTTGATTATCGCCAATGTTAAAATTGTACCTATCGAGTACACTAAGATTTTTATATATTATACGTAATGGATAAACTACCGTTTTTGATAAAATTTTATATACCGTGTATACTATGTTTTGATTTAAATTTTACATACTGAATGGACTCGTTTTCCTTATAATTTTACGTACCTTTTAGATTATGTTTCTTATTTCTAAAATAACGTACCGGGTATTTGGTTTATAGGAATGTAGGTAGACTAATACTTTTCTTTCAATTTTATGTAGCGGGTAACCTGTATTCTTATTGATTTCTCTTACTCGGTAAACTATCGTTTTTATTGGAATTTTACATACTAGGTAGACTATGGTTTTGCTAGAATTCTAGTATCAGGCGGATTGTCATTTTTGTGCACTCTTATTATTATTTAATATTGTGATTATCATTATCATCATCATCATCATCATCATCATCATCATTATCGTCATCATTAAACTAACTTTCCATCTCGCATCATAATTATTTCGCGAGTTACACGAGAAAGAGTCTCTTTCAAAACTGCTTTCACTTGCGATAGATCACCAGTTCATTTGCAGATATTACAGAAATACATACGGTTTTAATCACGTTTTAATCTGGTGTCATGGCTCTGACCTCTGTGAGACGAGTGACCTCTTGACATTTCCCTACTTCTCTTTCCTCTCATATCTTTCATTTCCTCTATTTGTGATTCACGTTTTTCTTCTTTTATTCCATTTACAACATTTCAAATAATCATTTTATGTGCTTATCTGTACCGTCCAGATTTGATTATCATAAAAGTCGAAAATTATAAAACGGGAGATATTTAGATAGATAAATGAATAGATAAATAAATAAAATAAAAACTTATAAAGGATGTGTAATTTCAAAGTACCTTGGTATGTTTTTTTTTTCCCTTACTTCTTTCGGGTTACTTTTTTTCCCTAACGCCTGTTCCTTACTAGTAATTCTCGCCCGGGGCATGTGTGCAATATGCCATTTATTTGCAACAAGGTTCATCTTTGCTTGCGTGGGCCAGTCTTGCTTTGACGTGCTGGCGAGCAAAAAGCCGGTTTCTTCATCCACGTGTTATGCAAGTTAAAAGTTGCATAACTCCCAGGCACTTGCCATGCACTTATGTCTCTAGTCGACCTTGTGAGGGTTCTATGAGGCAGGGGGTCTAGCTGTCCAACATGATGAGGGCGAACCTATGAGGCAAGAGGCCAGGTTACCTAGCATGATGTGATGAGGTTATGAGGCAAAATACCAGGTTGTCTAAAATGAGGTCATGAGGCTATGAGGCAAAAAGATCAGATTGCCTAACGTGATGTCATGAGGCAGGGAGGATGAGGGGAAAGTGCGCCGTGAGGGGAAGAAGCCACATGAGGGAGGAACTTGGACCGGAACTTCACTGGATGTTATTCTAGGTCTGTCTGTCTATTTTTTCTCTGTCTTTCTCTTTCTCTCTCTATTCTCTCTCTTTCTCTCCATCTCCCTCTCTCTTTCCATCTCCCTCTCTCTCTCTTTCTCTCTCTCTCTCTCTCTCTCTCTCTCTCTCTCTCTCTCTCTCTCTCTCTCTCTCTCTCTCTCCCTCTCTCTCTCTCTCTCTCCCTCTCTCTCTCCATCTCCCTCTATCTCTCCATCTCTCTCTCTCTCTCTCCATCTCTCTCTCTCTCTCTCTCCATCTCTCTCTCCATCTCTCTCCATCTCTCTCTCTCTCTCTCTCTCTCTCTCTCTCTCTCTCTCTCTCTCTCTCTCTCTCTCTCTCTCTCTCTCTCTCTCTCTCTCCTCTCTCTCCTCTCTCTCTCTCTCTCTCTCTCTCTCTCTCTCTCTCTCTCTCTCTCTCTCTCTCTCTCTCTCTCTCTCTCTCTCTCTCTCTCTCTCTCTCTCTCTCTCTCTCTCTCTCTCTCTCTCTCTCTCTCTGTTTCTCTCTCTGAATTATCATTTGTGTTGACCGTGGCTTTCTTTTTTTGCACCAATAAAGAAAGGTTTGCTTATCAGAGAGCTCCACGCGGCAGCCCAAACAGCTTTAGGCCAGTCGAGTGTACTTTTTTCTCTCTTTCGTTGTTATTTTTTCTCTATTTATGTGTTTATTTTTTATTAATTTATTTATCAATTCATTAATCTATTTATTTTATTTATTTACCACCCTGCTCTTTCTTTTTTCTGTATCTTTGTCTCTTTCTCTATGCTCTGCCTCTGTCTTTGTTTATCTGTTCTCCTTCCCTTACGACAAGGGTCAGCAACCATGCGTGCCAAAAGTGGCACACGAAGGGGCTATGGCACGCCACGTGCACATTAGAACACGATGATGATTAAGATGACAATGGTTAATGATAATAAGGAGTAGTGTTTTAATTGTTTATATATGTGTTTTATCATTTATCCTAAAGTTATGTGCAATAGATAAAAAAGATAACATGCGAGGTAGTTAAAAACTAGAAATCTACACAGCCCTTGCACGCTGCACACAAAAGGTTCCCGATCCCTACCTTAAGAGTACTCTTGCTTTCCCTGTTCACTGTCTCTTTCTCTTCTTCTCCATCCCTTTTTTTGTCTCCTTCCCTTTCTCCTTTTCTCTTTCACCCACCCACACACACACACACACATGCTTCAGCACACTCTTTGTTTCCTGCAGTTCCCCTCGCTTCTCCTCTTTCTACCTCCCCTCCTCCTCCCTACTCCTCTTTCTCCCCCTCCTCCTCCCCCCCCCCCCTGCTTTCCGTTTCTCTTGGAGATTTCCGAGAGCTTTCGTTTGATCTGTATTTATTCTAGGTATATATTTCAGTTATCCAAAGACTTGTCTTTTCCATATTTCCTGGACGGAGATTTCCATTCGTTATTTCTGTGATTTAGCTATGATTTTGGTTTTACTTGTATTTTGTTATTGTTCCTTTTCTGTTTTTCTTTTTTTCTCTCTCTTGGCATCCATTACTTTTATTTCCTCTTCCGGATTCTGCCTCTTCCTTCTTCTATCATCCTTCCGTATATTCACATTCATTCCCCTCTCCTTTTTTTCCTTCTGTTCCCTCCCCTCCTCTTCCCTTCAATTTCTTTCCTTCCTTCTCTCCTATCCCCCCCCCCATTCCCTCCCCTTCCCTCTTCCCTTCCACTTCCATAATTTCCCTCCCTTCCTTCCCTTAACCCTTCCACTTCCATAATTTCCCTCCCTTCCTTCCCTTAACCCTTCCCCATACCTATCTTTCCCTCCTCTCTCTTCCCTCCTGCAGCCCTTCCCCTTCCCTTCCCTTCCTCTCCCTTCCCTCGCTTATCCCTTCTCCTTGCCCTTCCCCACCCCTCACCTCTCTTCCTCCCCACTCCCTCTATTCCCTCCCCCTCCCTCTCTTCCCCCTCCTCCACCACCACTTCAGGATCACAGGGCTCAGAAGAGTGGGCGGAGCCTAAAGAGCTTCACACGGGCGCCAGTCGCTATCGTGTTTGTTTTCCGCCTGACCTCCTCCCCTTCTCCGACCCCCACTCTCCCTTTGGCCTTCTTCAACCCGCCCCTTCTATCTTCTTCTCTCACCCCTCCTCTCTATCTTCTTCTCCCCCCTCCCCCCTTTCTTCTCTGCCTTTCCTCTTCTCCCTCGTCTCATCCCCTCTTCTCCGTCTTCTCCGTCCTCCCCGTCTCTCTCTTATTATTTTCTCATTTATCTCCTCCGCTCCCCCCCCCCGACTCAGTCCCTTACCCCTCCTCTTTTCCTCCTCTTCTCTTCCTCTTCTCTTCCCTCGTCGATCTCCCTCAGTCTTAGTTCTCCTCTTGACCTCATACCTGTTCTCCATCCTCTTTCTCCCCCCCCCCCACACACACACACTTAATTTATCTCGTCCGTCTGTCGCTCGTTGTTTTCCTTTTGCTTGCCACGTGGATTTCTTGCTGGATGTGTTTGTTTGTTTTGATTGTTTTCTCTCTCTCTCTCTCTCTCTCTCTCTCTCTCTCTCTCTCTCTCTCTCTCTCTCTCTCTCTCTCTCTCTCTCTCTCTCTCTCTCTCTCTCTCTCTCTCTCATGTCCTTCGAATCATCTTTTTCGTCGCTTTTGTGTTTGATTGTATTCAAATGGACGGATTTAGTTTGTGCGTCAGTGATGCTCGTTTAGAGTTGTTTATATACGATTCTGTTGTTTTTCTCTGCTTGATATCATAGGGTTGATTTAGATATCCTGTACAGACAGAAGTTCTATATATTTGTTATATATTTTTAATAATAGTATTAGTAGTTGTTTATATAATCAAGTACGCTTTTCGTTTGTTTGTTTGTTTTTCGCCTATTTCCCTTTCGAGATACACTAGCATACAAGACGTAACCCGAGTCCGCAGAACGACGGCACCTTCGCCAGTGTTGAGTCGTCTTCGCTTCTGCTTCTAGATGCGTTTATTTTTTGTATTGCGTTATCTTATTGTGTATATGTATGCAATATATATATATATATATATATATATATATATATATATATATATATATATATATATATATATATATATATATATATGTATATATATATATATTGTGTGTGTGTGTGTGTGTGTGTTGCGCGTTCGCGTGCGTGTGCATATATATGTATATATGTAAATGTATTTTGTTGTATTATTTCACTTCCCCAATTAATGTTTCGAAACACTCATAATAAAAGTCCACGTCGTTGTGTATAACGCCGTCAAGAGACAGACAGAGAACGAGACAAACAGATAGCGGTAGAGGAAGTGGGTGAGTCAGAGAGTGAATGAGTGTAGATAAGAGATAGAATACTTTTGACGAGAGAAAGAGAGAGAGAGAGAGAGAGAGAGAGAGAGAGAGAGAGAGAGAGAGAGAGAGAGAGAGAGAGAGAGAGAGAGAGAGAGAGAAGACAAATGATGAAGTGGTCAGAAGTGGACTGCGAAGGGAGAGGTAACAGGAAGGGATCACATATAGAGAACAGGTCAAGTACATCCCCTTAGGCTCCCCTGAAGGGACAGGGTCAAGGGAAAAGGAAATAGTTAGAATGGGGAAAATGGGATGGGGGGAGGGGGTAAAAGGAATTAAGGGAAAAGGGGAAGGGGGTTGTCTGATCCAGTTCGGTAAGGAGAGATTGGGGGAGAAGGGAGGGGGGGGGTGAGGAAACCCCATTGACCGTGAGCCACCATGCATATCCTTTGACGATGATCACGTGTGTTTACAAGTAATTCCTGTCGGCCAAGGATACCGAGTGGATCCATTACAGGAAGTCTTCTTGTTTCTTTGTTATTCTTGGGAATCGAAGAGTAATAGGTAAACGCGCACGCAAGCACAATGAATCACCATCGCTTGAGCTCTACATGTGTGTGTGTTTGTGTGTTTGTGTGTTTGTGTGTGTGCGCGTGTGCTTGCATACACTTATGCACACACACACACACACACACACATAATTATATATATATATATATATATATATATATATATATATATATATATATATATATATATATATAATTTGTATGTATGTATATATATATATATATATATATATATATATATATATATATATATATATATATATAATGAGAGAAATAGTAGGGAAAGGAAGCAGACTCTCTCTCTCTCTCTCTCTCTCTCTCTCTCTCTCTCTCTCTCTCTCTCTCTCTCTCTCTCTCTCTCTCTCTCTCTCTCTCTCTCTCTCTCTCTCTCACAACGTTATACATATCTCGATATCCGTATATGATTCGAAGCTAAAAAAAGGGGAGATAAAAGCGACCAAGGACGGAGAATGACGTATTTCATGACAATAAACGATTCAATAACTGTAATCAATGTCTTACTCCCATCCCACACCCCAATTTATTTTTTTCTTATTTTTCTTCCTCTCCTTTTTTTCGTGATCTACATTCCAGGCAGTTGGACAAGCCAGATGGACACAGGGAGCACAGTTCAAAAAAAGGGAAAGAAAGAAAGAAAGAAAGAAAAGAATAAAGAAGAAAAAGTGACTACGTCTCATTCTGATTTCCTGGAAGCCAAAGCGGCGGTGGCGCAATAAAGCTGGTCTGAATTTTGGGTGTCATTGTTGACTATTTCCGCGTCGAGTTGTGTTTCCTTGGTGCTCTCGGTTTACGTTTGATATCTCTGAGTGGGAGAGGGTGAGGGTGAGGGTGAGGGTGAGGGCGAGAATGAGGGTGAGGGCGAGATGAGGGTGAGGGAGAGGGTGAGGATGAAGGTAAGGGAAAGGATGAGGGTGAGGGCGAGGGTGAGGGAGAGGGAGAGGGTGAGGGAGAGGGTGAGGGTGAAGGCGAGGGTGAGGGAGAGGATGAGGGTGAGGGTGAGGGTGAGAGTGAGAGGAAGAGATGAGAGTGAGAGGAAGAGATGAAAGAGATGGAGACAAAAGGAGAGCATTGGACACTCACAGACAGAGAAGGGAAAAACGTATAAAGACCAACAAACAAAGAGATAGGTAGATACAGAGAGACGGAGATATACGTATAGAGGAGGAGATAGAGGAAGTGTGAGGGGGAGGGAAAGAGAGAGAGAGAGAGAGAGAGAGAGAGAGAGAGAGAGAGAGAGAGAGAGAGAGAGAGAGAGAGAGACGCCTCTCCTATGGTCATTCTGGCATTTCATCATTTTTTCTATCCTAAGACTGATAAATTCCCCAAGTCAGCATATTTTTTTCCCACACATTCGACCAATTCATAGATAATATTCTTGTCTAAAAGAAATGCCTTTTCCAGTTCCACTGATAATGTACCTTTTGCCCCACTAGAAGGTCACGTAGGATGAGTCAGCTTAAAGATGCCGCTAGGTCAAAGGTCACGGAGTTGCAGAAATTTTTGGATATTTTGGATTAAACGAAAAGTGGAAAAAGTACCATGTAGTTGATTTATGATGCTGAATGGTTTGCAATTTTCATTTCATTTTCGATTAATCTTTTTTTTATTATTCTGGAAGAATGTCGATGTAATATTTCATAAGGTGTTTTATTATAAACGCATGTTTTACAGCCACCATGTAGGTACAAAAAACAACCATTGCAATAACCTATAACCTATAGATTACAAGTCGCGAGTCATACATCACTATGGGGCCGCCCGTCTTCAGTGATTCATTGCAGATTTGCCGTGTTTTCCATTAGGGTAAAGAGCTCGAATCTGGCTGCTGGGAGTTCAGAGTTGTTATTGGTCATTCAACAGTGCAGGGTTAAGTGAAGTTTGTTCTCTGTGCGTTTTCGAAGTTGGCTTCACTGTGTGTGTGTGTGTGTGTGTGTGTGTGTGTGTGTGTGAAAATAGAGAAGGGGTTGCCTTAAAGTGAGGTATTGATATATAGAAAGAATGATATATACATTGATAAAGACAAAGATATGTGCAAAGCTTCCGACATAGTCTTAGGGATTTCTTCGTGCAAATGAAGGGCATAAGACTTTTAAATCGTTACGTTGAGGAAACGGAGGTGCTCTTATGAGAACCTGCGGGATGAGAGTTTGATGTGAGGTTGATAATGAGTAATGAGACATTTGACAGTCGAGGCAGCGGGAGGGAGGGGTTGGCAAGGCCGTAAATCTTGACTCGCTCACGTAACCCCAGACCTTCCTGGTCACAGGGCTCCTGAAAGGTCAGTAGGAGTAAGACTAAGGTCACACGTTGAGATAAGGTCGGGGGAGGTGACGATTGTGGTGTTTGAGATTTTTATATTTTTGTCTAAAGATTATACAGAGTTTGGTTCCAGTGGGGTTGAATCACGGCGGCTTCTGAAATGTATATTTGATGATGAATCACATGTTGTATAAGACGTAAATATTGCAATGTTTTAAACTCACTCTCTTTTACCTTTCCAGGTGAGTGATGACGCATAACTGATGTCTTGGGGAAGACCTGGTCTGGATCATTGTAAGTTTTATTGTTTTGTTTTTTAGAAACACTTACAATGCTCTTTCTCTCTCTCTCTCTCTCTCTCTCTCTCTCTCTCTCTCTCTCTCTCTCTCTCTCTCTCTCTCTCTCTCTCTCTCTCTCTCTCTCTCCTTTCCTTTCCTCTTTACCATTCTTTGCGTGCACACACATGAAAAGAAATGATGATAGCAATAATAAAAATGATGATAAAATAGAAAAAATAGGTTAATAGATAACAATGTTTTGATGAAAACAAAATATGAAGCCCCGAAATGACTTAACAGGGAAATCGAAAAGATGTTTAGATATAAAGAAAAATAAAAGAAGAAAGGATAGTAAAGATAGAAAAGGGTTATGACAAATTAGCCGATAGAAGAATAGAGGCGAGAAATAAAGAGCGCGTGGTCGGGTACCTGGAAGAGCCACCTTGAATAATCCACGAGGGAGCCACGGAGGTCTGGCGCGTTCGAGAGAGAGAGAGAGAGAGAGAGAGAGAGAGAGAGAGAGAGAGAGAGAGATGAAAGTCGACCGAAAGCCGTGTCGCCTTGTCCAAGAATAAGATTTATTTATGATCTTCTCAGAACCGAGTTAAAGCAAATTGATATTCTATGGTCGGCGGTTGCGCTCTCGCGGGCAGAGTTAGGCACAAAGTCAGGCGAAATTAGCCACGCCCCCTTATCGGTATTATCATTAATTTTATATGATGGCGGTGATGGAAAGATGTACTGAGGATGAATATTATAGTCGGTGAGGATGGAAATTTGATGATAACGGCGAAGTTAGTGATATGATGATGGAGTGATGATAGTCACGAAGATCAAAGATGGTGATATCTCACACACACACACACACACACACACACACACACACACACTGTATATATATGCTATATAGATATATGCATGTATATATGTTACATATATAGAGAAGGGGTCGGGTAAACGGAAAGACAACTCATTAGAATAATTAAGATGTATTGTTTATAGAGAGCCGAAATTTGTAAAACGCGTATTCTTACGCCAGGCGCGCACGTTTGAAGTATGTTCTTGGCTCGCGTCCTCTTCCTTTTAAGAAACGCACTTTTAAATCGTTATTTCGGAAGAGTAAAAATGTCTTCCTTGAATAGAAGGATGGCTCTTCATATTCTAAGAAAGAACTTGAGCAGTAACTCCCCGTGGCGTAAGTGGCTGCTGCATCTTCTTTGACTGTCACCCTTGTGTCTACGTCCAGCCTTTACTCATCCTGACGCCCACGCCCACCCTTACCCTCACTCTTGCGCCCACGCCGACCCTTACCCTCACTCTTGCGCACACGTCCACCCTTAGCCAAATAATCATTATTATTTCTCTCTTGTGTGTGTGCGTGTGTGTGTGTGTGTGTGTGTGTGTGTGTGTGTGTGTGTGTGTGTGTGTGTGTGTGTATGTGTGTGTATGTGTGTTTATTTATTTGTATGTATACGTATGCATGCGTACCTGCTTTCATTTTACCCGCATGGTCACTTCCTGCGTATCCACACCTGTGCTCCACCGTTCTTCAACACCGACAAGGCCGCGGAATAAGGATGCTGACACAGTAGTAATTAGGCCATCCTCCTCCGCGTGAGAAAGTGAAACGCCATGAATACGTAATGGCGAGATCCTTGTGAGCCAACGACCCCCCCCCCCCCCCGACCCCCCGGCAGAGACGAGGCACTATTTCCGTCGTCGGAATTAGGCGCGTTATCTCTTTATTCAGGAGTTAATCCCGGTAAACGAGAGCGGTTTGTCAAATGACGCCTTGACAGCCTAAGGCGTGGGGGTGGGGGAGGGGGGAGGGGGAGGGGGAGGGAAGGGTTAGGATGACGGCCAATTTGCTCTTTAAGCTCGTTTTCTTCGTCGAGGGCTATTACTTGTTTGTCGGTGGAAATTACGAAGACTTCGGTAAAAATAGGGATAAGTGGAGGAGTAACTGAGTTGAGAAATAAAGGGAAGCTTCAACCGATGAATTATATTTTTAAAGTAATGTTTGGTAGTAAAAAATAGAATAAGAATGAAAAAAAATAATGAAAAACGGTTATTTGAAAACACGAATCAAATAGGTAAAGTGGCAATTGCCAACAAGCAATTGATTTTTTTTCTTATGTGTTTATTAGATTATTTGTTTATTTGTTTTCGTGTGTCTGATATTCTTAGAAATGCACGCACATAGACCGTCAATGACGCACAGACAAACAAAAGATAAAGACAAAATGTTAATTTACACAGGAGACAGACGAAATGGATGTGCACACAGAGAGGCGCACAAACAAAAACACAACACACAAAAACAAATATAATGGAGGATATTTGACAACAGATTTACAAACGAAATCACAACACAAAAACATGCATTTTAGAGAATTCATGGCAACAAACATATAAACTAAAACACAATACACACACACAATATATATATATATATATATATATATATATATATATATATATATATATATATGCATTTATGTATAATATATATATATATAAATATATATATATATATATATATATATATATATATATATATGTGTGTGTGTGTGTGTATGTATGTATGTATGTATGTATGTATGTATATGTATGTATATATATATGTATGTGTTTGTATATATATATATATATATATATATATATATATATATGTGTGTGTGTGTGTGTGTGTATGTATGTATGTATGTATGTATGTATGTATGTATATGTATGTATTTATAATATGTATATATGTATGTATGTATAATTATATATATATACATATACATATACATATACATATACATATACATATACATATACATATACATTGTAAAGGATAATTTACAACATAACTACCAACAAACTGTCACACTCCCGAAACTCAACAATCGAAGACTGGGACAGGTGCTGACCGAATTCACATCGGAGAACTATGGGCGTGAAACAAACGTAGGACGCGGGCGTGCGACTTCCACGCTCCGTCCGAAAGCTGCCTCGCCACTCGTCCCTGCCTTTGTCCAATAATTAGTCGTCAGTTTGGAAGTCCGATGACAACCACAGTAATTATTGAGGAAATGATGGTTATTATGGTGTTTTATCGTTTATTTTTATTCATTATTATCATGTATTATTATTGTTATTGTGATCATGATCATTATCGTTGTTATTGTTATCATTATTATTGTCAATATCACTATTATTTTTTTTTATTGTTATTATTATTATTAGCAGTAGTAATAGTATAGTAATTATTATTTGTTACTGTTGTTGAAACTCTTTTTTTTCGTTCTCTGTTCCGCTCTCGGAGGTAGTCCGTCGGTAGGTTATCTTTCTTCTTTCCTTTCCTTCTGATTATTTTCCTTTATATTGTTTCCTTTTTCTTTCATTTTTTCTTTTTTGATTTTATATCCGATTTTTTTTCTTTTTTTTTCTCTTTTTTTTTCTTCCTTACGCACTTCCTCTTCTTGTCCGTCTTCTTTCCCTCTTTCTTCCATAAAGCCTTCTCCATCCCCATCGCCGCCTTCTCCTCCTTCATTTCTTCCTTCTTACTCTTCTAATTATTATTCTCCTCGTTCTAGTTCTTGTTCGGCTTTGCTTCTTCTCCATCTCCTCTTCCTCTTTCCCTTCCTCTTCCTCCACTTGTTC
>NW_028234429.1:33472072-33474572 GCF_977035675.1 Penaeus japonicus | reverse complement strand
CTTCCACTCTTCCTCTCCCCCTCCTCCTCTTCCCCTCTTCTTCGCCGTTGCATCGAGATCGCCAAGTATTTAGGATCCTGCATCAGTGGGCCGAAGTTTATAGCAGCTGTAATGCGAATCTGTTTAGTGTGCAAATTGCGTTACGCCGATCGTTTTATGGAGGTGCGCATGGACTCTGCAGGGCGCATGAACGTATATGTGTGTGTGTGTGTGTGTGTTTTATGTGTCCTATCGTTGGGGTGTGTGCGTTTTATGTGTGTGTTTATGTGTGTGTTTATGTGTGTGTGTTATTTCTCTCCCTTAGAATTTTGTGTTTGTATGTATAGATTATGTGGATACTGCTTGGCACGGCTCTCCATCCGCATGATCACACACACACACACACACACACACACACACACACACACACACACACACACACACACACACACACACACACACACACACACACACACACACACACACACACACACACACACACACACACACACACACACACACACACACACACACACACACACAGCCACAAATGTCCATCATTAAATCAGCTTTCCCATAGGTCGCACTGCTTGCTTGCTTCCTTGCTTGCGTAGTTATGTATTTTGTTCGACAGTGAGCCAGCGAACCCTCACTAGCCTCGCCTGCTAATCCGCCGCCATGAATTCTTGATGAAGGAGTGAACTAAAGGCAAGGCATCCCTCGGATCTCTCTCTCAGAGTTAGTCCGAGGGCGCGTGTGTGAGATGCTGTTGAGGGGGAGGGGGAACCTTGGGTATTGGGGTTAGTGGGGGTGGGTTGGGAGAGGGACGGGTTGACGGGAGAGTGGGGTCGTCTGAGGGAGGGGAAAGGAGAAGATGGAGATAGGGAAAGAGGGAAAGAGAGAGAGAGAGAGAGAGAGAGAGAGAGAGAGAGAGAGAGAGAGAGAGAGAGAGAGAGGAGCAGAGAGGCTGAGGGAAAAAAATATATAGAATATAGTCGGTAAACATCCTAAGCCAATCTACCCTGACACACGACAATTAGATTACACAAATAAGACTAGAACGAATTGTGATAAATGAATAAGTTAGGTTACCCAAGGTCGGACTGACACCAACAAAATTTCTAACATATATAAGGAAAAATAAAATAGAATAAAAACCTTCCCACCGTCCCTGTAGAAACCAGTGCCAAATTTTAAAAGTCAGTTTGGTTCTTCGGATAATTTATGTCGATCATCATGTCGGAACTTTGGTTCGTGATTGACAGGGAAGGGACGGATAGAGGGAGAGAGAGAGAGAGAGAGAGAGAGAGAGAGAGAGAGAGAGAGAGAGAGAGAGAGAGAGAGAGAGAGAGAGAGAGAGAGAGAGAGAGAGAGGGGGGGGGGGGGATGACTCCAGTGAAAGTCTAGAGATCACATTCCATATAAAAAATACCGAAAAAATATGATATAAATAATACGGAATATTATACAATTAAACAAAATAACAAGGGTAAATACACCCAAATAGAAAAGATATGAACTAATGCACAAATAATACACTTAAGTTACCAACATCAGATACTCTGATACTTATTTATTATATTACTTAATATACTACATATACTTATTATATTACAAAAATGACGCACATTTAAGATAACAGTATATGATAAGCAGATTTAAATTTCCACAAAAGTAATAAACTACACAAATAGTAAATGACACAAAGCAAAATATCACAACGGCATCAACTGAAACCCATACATAAGATATTTACCTCTTAGGACTCATAAACGACAATAAATATACGATTGCACAAGAAAATATCAAAGAGAAAATATACTACAACCATGTAATGGACCTGTATTCATATCAATACAGTATCAATAATCATTTCATGAAAGGTTAAAAGATTAACAACATGCATGCAATCAAATCCTATAAATCCACTAATTAATCTTAATACAATAGTCTTGCGAAGTGCGATGTTGTGTGGTCAGTCTGCAAAATAATGGCTGACTTCCATGCATGCAATGCCAATGGCTGGTTGACAACAAACTCCATCTATCAGCAAAGCTCTGATATTTCATTCATCTTGAACATTAAGCAAATTACCACACATAGGGTTGATTAGAAATCTAAATACAAGAAGAACAATTTCGTGTAATACAGTAAGTAAATAAATTTGATTACACTTGAAAAAAAATGGAAAACAAACAAGCGAAACATGCGATTGAATACAAATAATTTATTTTCTCTGACGATGCAAATAGGTACAGGGAGGAGTAGAGGGAGGTTGAGAGAAAGAGAGAGGGGGAGGGGGAAGAGAGTGCAGGACGGCGGTGCAGGTTTCGGTGAGCTCTGCCTGCCCTTTTCCCCTCGATCTTTACCCTGGAAACTTTTCTCGGATATGTTATTGATTTATTTCTTTTCGTAAAGTTTGGTGAGGTTTATTCCATGTGTTGTGCATGACGAAACATAAGCCTATGTTTCTTTGTTCGTTTGTTTGCTTGGCGAGTCGTAAACCCATGTTTCTTTGTTC